>NW_020451309.1:149980-214970 GCF_003343035.1 Apteryx rowi
GGAGCGCGGACAGCAACCTTGCACCAATCATGTATCCGCTTTATACGTGTGGACAGAAACTGTAACCAATCATGTAACTATTGCTAGCGCATGCGTATTGCTTGTCGATATACATACTTTGTGTAAGCTCTAATAAAGGGAGAACGACCATACTCATATTGAGACTCATCGTTACTCCGGGCCCGTTCCCCCCACTCCGACAAATGTGCTTCTCTTTATATCAACCAATTAACAGACATATGATCTCCAAAGGGCACCAACCAGTTTCTGTTAACAGCATGTATGCATTTTATTTCTAATACTCTCTCTTTACAATATATATTCCACAATAACAATCTAATAATTTTGGAAGTACCTAAGACACCATGACTGTTTGAAAATGATGGAAGGCTTGCTTTTATTACAAAGGATTTTAGATAGCTGTGGAAATGCTTACCTACCCAACTTAAATAATAGTATTTCTCCATTACTTTTAACAGTGGTGCCACAGCTAATGAAATGAAACTGATAAAACTGCTGTTTCTTGTCTGTTTCTTTTCTAAAAAAAGAAAAAAAATACACTCCTTAGATATTCTGATTTTTTTTCCTTCTTTAACTGACTAATGTAAAGATTGGAAAATGATTTTGTTTGCAAGGCCTAGAGCCCATCTGAATGACCCATTTGCTTAGGCTACAGATTTGGTCTTTTTCACAGATGATCTGCTACTGTTCCCATTATCACTGTGTGATATTGGTCTACCTGGACAGAGAACTGTCTTCTCTCCTCCCTTCCTCTCCTTTTTATTAAAAAATACTTACAGTCTCATGAATAGGGCACTTTCATGGAAGATGTTGGGACAGAGTGCTCCGTTTACTGTTCAAAATGAAGAGAGCATAACTTAAGTTCTTGTCTTTATGTTGGGCCTATTGAAAATAGAGAAGTGTTAAAATTCCAAAAATAGGGAGTCCAGACACATCTCTATGTTTATTTTTGACATTTTGTACTACTCTTTATTGGCTCAGTAGGAAACCCAAATTCCAATTCTACTTTGAATCCCCCTGCTAGGGCCATATGCATTGTGCTTAGGTATCATAATGCCTCTGTCAGAGACCCCTAAACATCCCTTAAGTGATGTCTGAACGGCTGGGCCCAAGACTGCTCCAAAGCTCTTAGGCCTTCAGTTGTAGTTCTTAGTCCATATCAGAAGGAGACTTGAGCATGTGTTGTGCTCTACCACCATTCTGTTCCTTTCTTTTGCTGTTTTGTCCCATAGAAAGCAAATCTAGGCATGCGGTCTGGAAAAGTATTGCAGACTGGTTTTGGCCAAGTACCTAATCTATGCATTTCCCCCAGAGTTTACTCAAAAGCACAATAAATTAAAAAACAGAACTGAAACTAAAAAAGCTGAAAGTGTTGCCACATCAACATCTCCGTAATTGCACTTCCCTACTCCTTCTTTCCTCAGCGACATGGCGTTCTGGGCAAGCTCTTTTGTGTTGTAGGAGAAACTCAGCCAACTACACAACAGGTGAAAACTCTAGAAGAATCCGTAACACAGAATACTGTAGTGTGCTGTCCTAGGACAGAGGCTACAAAGTATCTCTGTTAAAGAGCAAAAACATAAAAGGAACATGGTCTTCCTTTAACCATAAAGAGTTCACCTTGAGTCAGTGGTGCTAAAAAGAATTTTAAAAATGGCAGCAGCAACCCTTTCTAGTCTGACTGAAGAGAAAGAACAGTGACTATTCCTCCTAAAAGCGGGCACTGTTCTGGTTTAGCCCTTGGCTTGGGTCAGGGTCACCCCTGGAAATGGATTTATTTTCTAGTGTGTCTAGTTATTAACACCTGCTCTAAGTTGTCAAACAATGAAGTATTGCAATCTGCGGAGGCAAACACCCAAAGTAGTTCAGCAGGGTTAGTGACCCTGACAACAGTAAGAGTGTAACATTGAAAAGATTAGTTTGTGATGAAAATGATCCTCTGTAGAAAAACGGGATCAGAGAGAGGATATATATATATATATATTTATCATTGTAGTTGTAAACTAGAGTACACTGCTTAATTACAAGGAACCACTGGATTTCTTTGATGATTATGCTAACTAAAATTGGTCATGTCAATTTGTTGAATCCTTATGGCTTGTTTTTGTACTAGTGGAGCTGTGGGAAAGAAGCCATATTAATTTTCAGTTTGCAGATAATTCAAAAATTTCTAAACTAGAAGGAGTTGACCAGAAGTAACTTCATTTCTTTAAAATTCTGGCAAATACTAAAAAAAAATCAATTTCAGGTTGAGAAAACCTTTTATATAACATGAAATATAATGAAATATAATATTCATTGAAACATAAATTTCATTTTCAAACATCAAAATACTATTGGGAGTAACAGGTACAATTACCAGGAAACTGAAGGCAATTTTCATAAGAAATAAATATTTTGAATAAAAACAGAAAGTCAAAAAAGTGGTTTGAAAATGTCAGAGTGAAATATTGTGGGACTATTTTTCTTAATTTCTTAGAGATGTTTTACCTGACTAAAACATTTTGATAAAAGCTCCTAAATGTTGCTGTAGGTCTCACTCTATATTTTTTCAGGGAAAAAAAAAAAAGTTTTAGCTGGACATTTTTCTGAGTTGTAATGTTACTTGTAGTTTATTTTTCACCAGCTAAGCAAAAGAGTTCATTTTATATTCTCTGAAGATGAAATGACAAATGTCATGTCTAGGCCTTGTTATCTGATTTAGGATTATCACCTAAGGGATTGGTTTTGGCTTGGTTTCTCAAATCAGCATTAGTGAGAAAAGGAGGTTTACAGACCTGTTGGTTTGAGAATGGTTATCTTCATCAAGAAGCATATACATTCATAGAATCCTAGAGATATTTGCTGAGAGGGGTATTTGGAGGCCGTCAAGTCTAACCTCCCACTCTAGGCTGGGCTAACACCAGCACCAGATCAGGTCAGCCATGGCTGTGCCTAGCTCAGTTTTGAAAATCTCCCAAAACTTCCACTACCCATCTGTGTAACCTGTTTCAGTGCTGTACTACCCACCTACAGGAGGAGCTTTTTCTCTTGTCCAGTTTGAATCCGTCATGCCACAATTTGTCCCTGTTTCTCCCCTGTTATATTGTCTGCCATGACCGAGTATTCATCATTTATGGGGAAGACAAAATGATCCCGTGTTGATATCCTTTTTATACTTGTTGCAAAGCATACCTGTCTATTCTGATGATGTGGCAGATTCTTTGTGTGCAATTTATTTTCACTGGGGAGGGTCAATTTCTACTGTAGGACACATAGGGAAGGAATAGCTGCAGAAACATAAGTGTCCGTGCCACTCAAGATGCCTTAAGCTATCCAAGCCATCCTGTATGACACAGGACATAATGCAGATCTGTGATCTTTTGGAGTGGTAGTAGGAAGCAAGATCTGACAACTTAAAGGAATATAAAATGATATATGACTCCTATGATTAGGCAAGTGGATCCCTTCTTAAAAAAAAAAACCTTAAAAATTTCAAGTTCAAAGAGAACAAGACTGGGAGGGTTTTATTCACTTTCCACACTGTCCACTGTCCACTGTGTCTTTGTAGAACAGGTCCTTACTACCAGCGTTGGTCTCAGCCAACTTTCCGAGCTTCACAAAACTTGTATTTTGCCTAATAAGTTCTTTCTATTTCTTCTATGTCTGATTGTCTCTTCCCTTCTCTTCACAGCAGTCTCTCCATCTCTGCATGAGCTGTAGACTGTGAGTTTTTTGCTGTGACTCTGCTGCCTTTGGCATCCTGTAGTCCCCGGAATCCTCTCTCCCATGGAAAAGAAAGAACCTACCTTTTCCTCTAGAAAGGACCTCTCTCACTCTTTAATGCTCTTACTAACAAGCACAAGACACAGACATAATTAGATCAACCATTCTGTCCATCACAAAGCACTTTTGTGTTCTCTATTAGTTTCTGAAAAGCTGCGGTGGATGGATCGTGATTAACCAACTAGTTAAACTCTTTTCCAAATTTGTCCAAAATATTTTAAAAGTGTATCACTTTTTTGAAACAAAAACAACCATTTTTTTTAATAATTTCCCCCTCCATTTCATTTTTAGTAGGACAATTAAAAACTGAGGATAAACACAAAAAATAAAAGATAAAAAATGGAAATGAACACCAGGTTCCATAGCATATATTTAAAAAAAAATCAAATGAACCCTAAATTTTTCCATTAAAATTTTATATCAGTGTACCACCTGGTGTTGCAAAAGCCACTGCCCTCCTCACAAACATTGCCTTAGTCTGTAAGTAAAGAACTGTTCTTATTGCAAAGTTGTAGAAGGAAAATAGCTTTGACATTTTCAGCAGAGTTTAATACTTTTCCCCATTTTTGACCAGTTTTCTTTAACAATATAGCAGTAGGTCCCATCCAGATTTCGGTGTTGAAAAATGTAGCATGTGGAACTTCAGATACTTGGAAGCAGAACTAGTTTCTGTATTGCATTTGCTAACTCCATGAAGACAGGGAGATTGCACAACTAAGCAAAGACACAGGCAAGTTTATGCATTGGAAAATGAAAAGCAATCTTCACTTTGAAGCTATAGCTTTCCTTAAGGCAGTGTGACCACATACTTCCCTGAGAAAAGTCAATGATTTATTAGCACAGCGAGATCCTTAGTTTCATTAACAAATTAATCTTAATAGCAGGTTTTTTATACATTAACAAATGATGGCAAAACCACTTCCAGTTGAAACTGTTTTATTCTATCAACTTTGTTAATGCAGAATAAATGTATTTTTCAACAGCTCTGAAAGTACTGTATTCTTTTCACATCCTTCTACTATTCCTTTCTATATTTTTTCCAGTCCTTTATTATACTTTTCTCCTACATTTTCCCCCTCATCCTATTTTTTTTAACATTTGTTTTGTCACCACTCGTTTTTAACCTGTCCCCTCCACAGTCAGTGAAATCTAAGCTTATTTAAAAACTATGCTTTTATTTTTCAAAAGACAGAAAAGCTAAATACTAATTTTTGTATGTCATAGGGTCTATTATCCCTGTCATGTGTTAGTACAGTTACTGTAAAATCAAACTGTACACATTTTRGGAGTGGTTGTGTGTACTGCACAGGCTGTCAGTGCTGTATCTAAACACCATTAATTCATTCTCTGTGTTTGTCAGTGAGCTCAATTAATGGCCAGAATTTTCTACCAAGTAAACTTTCCTGTTGATACTGACCAACATAAGATACAATATGACCAAAATGTGATACACTGTTTTTAATAGTACGATTTTGAATGTTCATTTCTTAGGGAGATTGAATGGCCTAATATCCATTTTTAAATTCTGCAGCTCAAATACTGAAGTTCTATTTAACTCTTAATTGGATAAAACTTTCACAGTAAAAACTGAGCAACTGCAAGAATAAGATCTTTGTGATGTGTTCCTAGTTTATGAAGGCAAGGTTTTTTTTACGGATTTCCTAACACAGAACCAATCTGAAACTCATTACAAACACTGTTGGTATGACTGTTGCATAACAATTTGTCTGACAGATATTGCCATTATGTCAAAAGCATACAAATATCCTGGTTATGATTCAGAGATTTACTGATACAAAGAAAAATAAAACACAGTTTCATACAGAATCAGATTAAAACTGTCTAGAGCTACAACATTTGTTTAGAGGAATATTATTTTAAACATTAAATGTTTTTAATTATTTTTATTCTGGAGATTGATGAGATGTCTAAAATTTAGTTCCTAGAAGAGTCACAAGACTACTTCAGATTGTCACTGCTCTTAAATGGAACTTGGATACAAATGTTTCTGTTTGTTAGTGTCAGCTTTGTCAGTCAAAGTACCGAAAAGCTCATTTCCAGTCACATATCTGCTCCCTTTTTATTTAAGTTGTTATTTTATTTTTCAGTCTAAAAAACTTCCTCTTGTACATTTCTTGCTCATTAAAAGATTGTAAGGATGAGGGATATAGGTATTTAGGAAACTTGTCAATCTTTTCTCTGAAAGCACATCAATGACCTTTTATTTTGGTATAAATGAGAGGCCATAGTTTCGTTCATCAAGATTAAGAGCTTCACATTGCTGGAGATGTAAGTTTTTTATTGATCCACAGGTCAGAACTTCATTGCTTTGTTCTGTTTAACCCCTAGAAATAATTCAGTCTGTGTGACAGAGAGTCCTAGGTGTTAATAGAAACTGTTTATATCACTGGGTAATGATCTGCTATGTGCATGGATGCTTCGACATTGGTTATTTCTAATGGAGAGATTATGGTGAATTCTTCAAGCTCATTACAGTTAGTGTTACAGAAATGAATGAAAAGCAAGACCTATAAAGTGCAGTTACAACTGGGGATCATGGAAGTATTCCATCCCAAAGAGAAATCCATGGTATTTGTAGGACTGCTGTAACCCTTCTGTGAAGACTTCATTGGTTGCAACAAGGACTGTGTTGAACTGGTAAAGGATCACCGATAAAATAGTGGTTTGAGCTACTATCCAAAAATTTCACCTATGGTTTCTGACACTCAGTTCTTTCCACTCATAAACATTCAGCAGTAGGTTTAACAAAAATATTTTATTAAAGAGGAAAAGAAAAAAACAGTATTAAAAATTTCTCTCCACTTGATGATATGCCTCATTTTTTATATCAGAAATGGCTCTCAGACATAGTAAAACATCTAAAAATATATTTAGAAGAAAAACATTCTGGGCCTGCCCACTCATCTCTTATTTTTCTTCTCTCTACCTTGTGTAAATACATATTTCTCCATCTTTTGGCCCTCGTTCCCTCTGAAATTTTGTGGGGAGTGAGGGCAGAGTGCTTTTGCTTTAGGCCTCAGCCTGCAATGTGTGTTTCTTCTGTGCTCTCTCTGCACCAGAAGATTTTGATATGCTACTGAATCAAAGAAAACTACAGGTTCCAAGTCCTGTGATTGCAACAGAGTTTATTTTCAGTCACAGTAACTTGGTCCTCTCTTTTTTACAGTTGGTCGGAGTACTAAACAACAGCCCCTGGTCACATTTTGGTAATTAGATAAGTCTTTGTCACAGAAGGTTGTGGAAGCTAAAAGTTTACATGAGTTGAAGAGAGAGAGAAAACATTTATCTAGAAATCTATCAAAGGCTGTTAAATACAAGACACCATCTCTAATTCAGGAAGCCCCTGAGTCACAAAATGTTGGAAATTGGGGGATCTAACTCTATGCTGTTCTCATATTCTTGCCTAGGCATCCACTGCTGAAAACAAGATAAGGATGGACCTTAACTTGATCCAGAATGGCAGTTCTTGAGTTCTCATGTTATGTCATGTATCAAGAAGCAAAACTGTGTGTGCATAGGCTCATATCATTTTTAATTATTTAATTAATTGATATTATATTTACATTTTGTATTCAGCATGCAAAAACTTCCTGAACTGATTACTATTTCTGACTTGATACCGATGCATGTGACCACATTAGAAACCAGTGCAGTGCACAGCAGGAAGAACTAAGTTTTGATTTGCTGTGTTCTCTTACGGTTCCAGGACCATATCTCTACTACATGTCTTTATGCTCAATGAATTTGACTGACTAAAGCTGCTCATCCTATGTATACACATCATGGATATATGTGCAAAACACTCACTGCTAGAGGATCTCAGGTCCACATTGCAAGAAGGGTGCCCTATAGGGTGCCCTGGTTTGTACCACCTTTGTTCCACAAGGAGAGAAACTGTTTCAGGCGTAACACCATTACATTTCAGTCCATATTGCATGACTCCAAGTATAGACACCTGACAAACACAGAAAGTACCCCTCTCACATACTGTTGCTAATGTAGACACATTCCTTTCACCTGAATAATTGCAACCAAGGAGCTCACAGGTTCAGGGCATGAATAAAGCAATGCCAAACAGGACAATAAAATTAACATGACTGGCATTATAGGCCATGAGGAAGCAATGTGTGAAGTGATTAAAGTATCTTTGCAAGGGAAAGCTTTTCTTGCTCCACTCACAGGGAGACTGGTTAGTCACACCAGCAAGTTGTATATACTTCTTTGGTAGTGTAAAATAGAGCTGTTGGTAAGAAAGTCCTGGGAGCCCACGAATGGGAAGAGATTTAAAAAGGGAAGAGTTAACATATGTAAGACAGTTATTCATGTAGGTGAAAAAGAAAAGTTAAAGAAGTGCTCATACAAATGCTCAAATTTGTAGCTTTGATAGAATGAACTGCATGAGAAATTTTCAGAATGAACTGCAGTGAGGAGAGATGAGAGACTACATACTCTAGTAAACTAAATGTGGTGGGGACTGATCTCTGGCAATGAGCCCCTGAAATTGCCTGGTACAGTCCTATTTGGGCTGTAAGAAATCTTGCCAAGAAATATCCTAAAAAGTTATATGTGAAGAAATGAGAGTTTAAGTGCTCAGGATATTTCCAAAGCCCAGGAATGTCCCCTGGTACTGTTTAATTGATTAGTAAAGACAGAGCCAAGGGTAGGAAGTTGGAGTAACGGGTAATGGGTGTGACGTGACCAAAGCAGAGACTACAGTTTTAGTGAAAGGAATCAGTAAAACTGGAAATTCAAAACATTTATAAAGCAACACTATGTGATGAAAAAGAGGTGGAGAAGCTGAGTATTACCACAAGAAAGGATGCATGTGATTTTGAAAGGTCAGAGTTTTGCTGTTAACACTGAGAGTGAAAAAGGGAAAAGGATGAGTCTTGGACATTTCAGACAAGGTTATAGCTAGACATTCAGAAGAAGATATGAAAGACAGAAGGAGTTATGTAAATTAGAAGGCTGTTTAGGACACCTAGGTTTAAAATTCATCAGACTAAAAATGTGAATCTAGTGAATTACCAGAAACATGGAAATTACCTGTTCAGTGGAAGGTGGAAGATTTATGTTTTTTGCTGTTGTGAATGGTGTGTAGACTCCAATGCCCAAAACCACATTGAAACTGGTTTCTCTAAGTATTAAGTATTTTTCACAACTCATAATAAACTTTAAATAAATGAAAGGAAAAACAGAAGCATACTAACTGGCTGTTCTATCTACCACAAAAAAAATCATGAAAAGATGGAAATGAGCTGTGAATTTTTAGCTATGAGCTAATCATAAATTTCAAATGAATTTTTTCTTACTCCATTAAAACATCCTACAAGTCATTTTAAAATATATTTTTGGAGGAAAAAAAAATCTGGTTATTGAGTTAACATTTGAGCAAAGGAATTCAACACAGAAATAGCTTTCGCAATAGAAGCAAAACTGAATATACTGTGTGGTTCACGCTAAAAAGACCAAAAAGATCCTTGAAAGCACAGTGAGCCAATGTGAGTGAGAGTATGTGAATAAGTCAATTAAAGCAGCGATCTAATCACTGTATAATGTCTCTGTCAAAGACAGCTGGTGTGGTAATGGGTACTCTTAGATGGATTTTGAATACAGTTCTGCATTCGAACACCCTCTCAACAAATACYATAGATGTCTTAAGTCTTAACTTAGTTGTGAATCCTGCAGTAATCCTCATCTCAACCCTCAGATCTATTCTTCAAAACTAGATGGGGCATATTGTATCAGGACTTTATTAAGGTAGATATTTTTCAGATTAGTGTTGTTCTGCACATGGACATCTTGGGCAGAAGTGCTAGTTTTTTCCTCTTTCCCCTCCCCCGGACATTTGCATGCACACACAGATCATCTCTGAGATAATAAAGCATGGGAAATTAAAAAATCACTGCACACTCATACACAAGAGGCATTTTTTTTTCTTATTGCTGGTATTAAAGAAATAGTTTTAATGTTGGCCCTGCTGGTAGCAATAAAGAAAATGTACTATTCATGAAGGACTAAGACAGTAGAGACCTTCTAATGCACTGGATTGGAGAATGAAGATAGTAACCTGGATCGCTGAGTTCAGTGTGTTGCAATCACAAAGAAATCTCTCAGACAGATTTAGGCCTACAACCCCAGTGATATCCCCAGGGATATAACTCCTAGTAATTTTCTGGCCTTAATACCTTTTTTTATCTGATGCTAAAGGCAGAATGGTCCACAAGAATGTCTGCTCCTTATGGACATTGCAAGCCTAAAAATATTCTCAATACTCTAAAACAAACCACAATTCCAGTTTTGATTCATCTGCACTAGAGGAGAGTGGGGAGAAGCAGGACAGCAAAGGCATTCAGAGAAAGCAAGGTTGGAGATGGAAAACCACGATCTTTCCAGAAACATGCTCTCTCCAGATGAACTGACAAGTTAAAGGTGGAAGAAGTGGGTGACTTGCCCAACATGTCCAAGCATATGGCATATGCAGGAGACAGTAGACATGTGGGAAGGAAGGAAGGAGCAAAACTTGAGAGGAATTGCTGTGTTGATTGGAGGAGACTATTAGATTTGCTCCAAACCCTCCTCAGCCAGGCTGTAGCTTTCATCCAAGCCATTTAGACAGTTGAAATCTGCACAGTCATTCATTTCAATAGCATTCCCTTACAGTTTTATTGTACCATTGCTGTGCTTATATCAATAACTATTTCTAAATAAATTGAAGATTTGTAGCTTTTTAAAGGGGTTAGTGAAAGAAATTGAATTTCAAGTTCAATTAACATGCTATGAACCTGGCAGAAGGCACACAGAGGAAGAATGGTAAGGATTTATATCTGATTTGCTTTACAACTGTCAACTCTAGATGGTCTAAATCAAGCATAACATAGCCACCAGACAAAAGACCTCAGGATTTTCAGTAACCACTTAAGTCATCTGCCATTTTATCAGAAGTAGGAGCTTCCCTACCATGTCGAATAAGCTCATCACTGTGTTGCCCACTTTAGGATCCACATCATTAGTTACTATTTGACTCTACTGAAGGAAAGAAAAAGAAAAAGAAAAAGAAAAAGAAAAAGAAAAAGAAAAAGAAAAAAGGTAGATGCTGGAAACCAGATAGTGGAATTAAAATCCCAGCATTCTCATTTAATGGACAAATTGTGCTACTAGAGAAAACGAGTTTTTTAACCTCCCTGTGTTTGCTTTTATATTTTGTACAAATGTAGAACTTATACTTAGAAACAAACAACTATAGCAATGTGAAATAATATAATGAGTAATAGCATCCAATGAATAATAGCATGATTCCCCAAATATCTGAACAGCAATCCTAAGAAGATGAGGGCTCATATTAAGAAAAGGGTATACTCCCACCTTTCTGGATAGCTTGCAAAACAGGTTCTTTGAACAGCCTTTATCCTCCACATTTCCTGACTAGATAACTGTGGTGACAGAAAGACTGCTGACAGCATTTGAGTGCTATGCCCCAGTTTCATTCAAAAGCTGACATTTAAAATTGGAACAGAAAAAATGCACTAAATGAAAGAATAACTTCCTATGTTTTTTCCCCAAGTTCATTCTTTTGAGTTTATAAAAATAATCACTACTAATTTTACACTGTTTTTATATTTTATTCCTGACAGCTTCTCACTTTCAGGGCATACAGAGATGGGACATTCAAGAGATGAAAAAAGTGTGCCACATAAAATCTTGGGCTTCAACAATTTTTTTTTACCTCAGAACTTCCTCTGGGCTGATGGTGGTTGTGGGCTGAGGCTGAGATAACCCCTGAAAATTGGGCTAGAATTAGGGTTGGGGTTACAGTAGGTTTTGGAGAGAGACAAAGCCTAGAGCTCCAAGGAGAGAGGGGCTGCAGAAGGAATATCAAAAGAAATGTGAGGCTTCTAAAAGATTTTTACCTTCACAAATTTTTTATCTAGGTGATGGATGGTGGTGGCGGGATAAAATTCAAGCTATGACTCAGATTATTACCTAGGGATAGACCTTAGGGTTAGGAGAGAGATGAAGCCTAGAGCACAAGGTGGAGAGGTACAGCAAAGGGGATGCCAAAGGAAATGTAGGGCTGTGTCAAGATTTATCCCATGACAATTTGTTCTCTGGGCCGTGCCTGGGGTCTAGAGTTGAGGTTCAGACCACACCTTATATTAAGGGTTGGGTTACGGTTAAGGTAGGAGAGACACAAAACCTAGAGCTAAGGGGGAGTGAAACTGCAAAGGGGATGCTAAAGGAATGGCAGGGCTGCACCAAGATTTTTGGCTTCAAAACTTTTTTTTCTCCCGTGATGTTGTCTTCCTCTGGACCTTGAATGGGGTTTGGGAGCTGAGGCTGAGATCACCCATGAAAATTGAGCTAAGATTAGGGTTAGTAGACAGACAAAGCCTAGCACTGCAGCAGGAGAGGGGCAGCAAAGGGGATGCTAAAGGAAGTGGAAGGCTGTGCAAGGATCCCTTCCTTTACAACTTCTTCCTCTGAGTGGAGGAAGAGAGACATGAAGTAAGGATCAGACCATGTCTCATAAAAGAGTTAGGAATAGCGTTAGGGTTGGGAGAGTTCCAAGTGGAATGGGGCTGCAGAAGAGATGAAAAAGAAAATACAGGGCTGCAACAAAATTAATCCCAAAGAAAAATTTGCTCTGAGATTGAACAGGGTTTCAGACCGAGGCTGCAGCCACCCCTGAGAATTGCACTAGGGTTTGTGGAATGGTTGGGGTTTGGAGAAAGACAGACCATAGAGCTCCAACTGCAATGCAGCTGCAAAGGCAAAGCCAAAGGAAATGTGGGGCAACATGAGCCTTTCCACTACGACAACTTTTTCACCTGGGCCTCCAATAGGATTTAGGTGGTGAGACTGAGACCACCCCAAAGAACTGGGCTAAGGTTAGTGTTACAGATAGAATTAGGGTTAGGGTTAGAATTAGGGTTAGGAGAGAGGCAA
The DNA here is from genome assembly GCF_003343035.1 of Apteryx rowi. NCBI lineage: Eukaryota > Metazoa > Chordata > Aves > Apterygiformes > Apterygidae > Apteryx > Apteryx rowi. The sequence goes on from NW_020451309.1 coordinate 162,734, forward strand.
AGCTTAGAGCTCCTGGTGGACTGGGCCTGCAGAAGAGATACCAAAGGAAGTGCAAGGCTGCAGATTTCTCCTAGGACCACTTGTTCCTCTGGCCCTTTAATGCCACATGGGTATGGAGGCTGAGAGCAGGCTTACAGTTAGGAGAAAGACAGAGCCTAGACGTACATGTTGAGTGGGGCTGCAAAGACAATGATAAAGCAAATGTGGGTTTGCACAGGGGATTTCAGCCATGTCAACTTTTCTCTGAAAACCATGGATGGTGGTTACAGCTTCAGGTTGAGACTACTCCTCACATTGGGATTAGGGTTAGCATCAAGTTTCAGAGAGAGAGAAAGCTAGTGACTCAGGTGGAGTGGGGCTGCAAAGAGGATGCCAAAGAACATACAGGGCTGCGCCAAGATTTCTCCTGAGGAGATTTTCCCCTTGGCCTTGAATGGGGTTTGGAGGCTGAGGCAGACAGCATCCCTGAAAAATGGTTAGGATTAGGGTTATGGTTAGCATTATATTTAGGATTTTGGACAGGGTCGAAGCCTAGAGTTCCAGCTGTAATGGAGCTCCAAAGGGAATATGAATGGAAATGCAAGACTTCATCAGGATTTCTTCTATGACAGGTTTTCTCTCTGAAAAAGAAATGGGTGTTGCAGGCTGAGGCTCAGAGTATGCCTCAGTAAGCAGTAGGCTAAGGATGGAGAGGTATAGAAGGGAATGCCCAAGGAAGTGCCAGGCTACATTAGCATTTGTCTCCTGAGATTTTCTTCATCTGTGCTGTGCCTGGGGTCTTGGGTTCAGGTAAGGCCACACTCAGAATAGGGTTCAGCCTTGGGTTAGGAGAGAAACAAAGCCTAGAGCTCCAAGTGAAGTGGGGCTTCAAATGGGATGCCAAAGGAATTGTGGGGCTGCTCCAAAAGATTTCTCCCCTCATAATTTTTTCCTCCGGGCCATGGATTTGGGTCATGTGTTCAGGCTCAGACTATTCTTCAGGTTATGGCTAGGGCTAGGCTTGGGGTAGAAGAGAGACAATGCCTAGAAGTCCAGATGGAGTGGAGCTGCAACACAGCTTGCAGAGGAAGGGATGGTGCATGGGCTGCAGGAAAATGTCTCCCCTAACGACTTTTCCCTCTGGGCCATGCCTGGGGCTTAGCTGCTTTAAAGTTACTGCTGTCTCATTTACTGTCAGCCTCAGTAAATGTTTTCCAGTTTGTAGGTATTATCTTACCAAGGATTGTTTCACCCCTTGTATTCCTTTTTCTTGTGGACAAAGAGAAAATCCTCTAACAGAACTGAAAAGATCCATTTGCAAAAGAAAATACTGTTTTCAGTGATAACTTCATGCACTTAAGTACTAGTCAGTGTTGCCACTGTAGGAGAGTAAGTCAGCCAAAGATCCCTTTTTCCTCTGTTCCTGTAGGATATTTGCCTTTGTAATATCTTCCATCTTATTATCTCAGGCCAGATGACATGGGTACAACTGGCATATCATGTAACTAAATGGACTTTGGCATTTTACTGGTGTGTGAAGTCTGTTTCCTATGGAGGTTTCTTCGACTATATGGTCATGGTCAATGCAATCTTTCTCTCTTCCTCCATGTCCCCATTATCTGTTTACGGTACAAAGGTGAAGCCTTTAGAATGTGTCTGGTATGTGGCATCCTATTACAAGGATAAGGTCTCATTGCAGGCATGCGCATTGCAGGCATGCTGCAGAAAAGTTTACAGGAAAAGCTGACTATATGGATCTCTTGGTTTCACATATACACTTTGGCAATTCTCAAAAAAGAACTGTAAGTACAAATGAAAAATAGGACCATGGAAATAGCTGTGGATATTAGACTGTCATATAGCCACATAGTCCTCTTTAAAGATATGTTGACAGTGAGACACACAAAAGACTAAGCTTCCATGACAAGCTTCCACTTGCTGCTCTGAGCAGGAAATACTGGAGACAACAGATAATTATTCTTTCAGATCTATCAGAAACATTTAGGCAGTACTGTGCACCAAAATATATGGTGATTTGTATAATCTTTTTATAGTTCATTGAAAAGGAAATAAATATTGTATTACATATCAAAAAAGAAAAAGTACCATTTTTCAGGCTGGGTGGCAAGGGGGTCTTTAATATTAAGGCTGCTTTTATATGAATGTGTCATTAGAATATCTTCCTACTAATTTGATTGGCCACTGTAATTTATTTCAGATTTTGATGTTTCTATATCATAAATCATCTTTGTCTTTGAGAACAAGTATATCTGTTTAATCTACAATTTGTAAGTAGTTAAGACTCTACAATATTCTTTCATTTTAGAGAGTAAGCTACTGCACTGAATACAGATTCTTTTGTGGCTACCAAATGCTGTTCTGGTAGAATATGAGGTGGTAAAATCTAGTAAAAGAATCTGGACAGAACTAGACTCAGAGCATCTTCTAAAGTATTGTCAATGATATAAACAGATGGGCTTATTTGAAAATGTGCAAACACAGGCTTTGTTCTCTGAGACTACCATAAAAATTTATTAGCATATGCAGGGATTCATAAATGGTATGTAATGTGTGATTCCCCTCTGAGTCCTTGCTTTTTTTCCTCCCATGAACAAAATCTGCTCAGACAAACTGAATTCCCTTTGCATTCAGGAACTCAGATTATGTTAGGCAGGCTGGCATAGCTAACTAGACCTGCTCCCACTCTCATCTTCTACATTTCTTTCCTCTACCTTCACAGTTCTTAAGGACTGCTCTGCCTTGTCCAGGGGCCAACAAATTCTAACTGCTCAGTCAAATTCTAACTTCTCAATGTGGACATATACAGAGGTGCCATAATGCTATCCCTGTACCTATCATGTTTTTCTTACAATATCCAATGGCTTTTGCTTACCACAGGTGAGTAATAACCCAACAAACACAGCAAGTGTATATATATTATATATACTCTGTATCTTTACATAACCCCATCTGTGTATACAAATTTACACATACATAGATGTGTAACACATAGAGTACAATAGTTTCTTTAGACAGAAACACACTTAGTGGTRATGCCTAATGAACAAATCAAGAAAGATATTCTGAGCAAGGATGCAGCAAAGTTCATTTATAAAAATCAACAGTTGTTACTGCACTCAAAGGTTAGCTTGTATTTGACGCTACTTCTACCCTGCCTTTCCTCTGTCCTAGTTGCGTCTCCCTGATGTTCCAACTTCTCTTTGGTCTATTTTTGATTTCTTAGCTCCACAAGTTATGATGTAAATGTTGTTACAAAGAAAAAACAAAACCAGAACATGATGCTAACCATTCTGATGCCTAACAAACTGAAAGCTCACATACAATCATGCCTTTTTACATCCAACCCTAAATGAAAACTACAGCTGTTCGAAGCTACTATGACATCACAAAGATTCACTTATAGGGACCATGTTCTGTCCCCAGAAAAGGGAAGTTTAAAGTAATAAAAGAGTAAGATTAGGAAAACGGTACTTCAGCAGTGCCAGGAATACAGAAAATGTTTCTGAATTCAAGGTTATTTTAGAAATCAAATGCTGTTATTTTCTAAATTATTGGTTCTGTCCAAATAATATAATTTCAGTTTGTTCTCTAGACTCTGTTTTGACTAGGAGTACTCTGGCTTGTGTGAGCTACCTGCCATTTGAGAAAGCTCTTAGGTCTCAGCTCCTGCTAATGTTTTCAGGTTCATATGCAGGGCTAGAGGTAATTTGCAGTATTTGGTATTTGCCAGAGGAGTAGTTCACTTACTGGTTTTTGTGCATCATACCTTCTAACTAGTTGTGTATGTAGAAAATCAGCAGTAGATCTGAAGGAAGCTGAAACGTCATAGAGACACAACGAGGACAAAAAGAAAACATCTTGAAATAGGCTTCAATAAAATTAGTTTCTGAGTGTAGCCAGATTATTTATTTTTATTATATATATTATGCAGCTCATAATGACTTCTGGCATCCTACTAATCAGACATTTCATCTTTGGATCTGATTGTTTCTGTTACACTGATATAGAATATGAAAAACAAGGTTAAATCTGTTAAACTAGAATTAAAAACAAGTGTAACTTCAGAATCAATCTATATAAGGCCCAAAACTATCTCAGAATTGGAGATCAGAGTAGTGGGGAGAATAAAGAGCCACAGGAAATTTCAGACTGTGGGATTGCTCACTATCTCCTTTTCAGATAAATTAAAAGGTAAGTTCCTTATAATACTGTTAGAAAGTTTCAAAGCAAGGGCAAAAAATAGAAAGACAATTATGTTCTCTTGTAATAGAGTAGAAAAATAAACTCACTTAGTGCACTGCAAACTGTTGAAGACTGAGGTATCTCATTCTCTTGGGTGTAGTGCTATTTAAGCACAGATTGGTAGAATCTCTGAGTATCCACTTTCCTTCTCTGTTAGTTTTTTTTTTTTCCACTCCTTTACTGTTTTCTCTTTTCCTGTTCTTCATCAAAGTTAGCACCTTTTACAGCAGCACACATGCTGATCCAAGTTTGGGTTACATCACTACTGGTGGCAATTGGCTTTTTATTACAGTTTGGAATAAGATCCTTGCTGTGTTGACTCCTTTATTACTGAAGAATGTCGTAGATGTACGTGAAATATGGAGAAGTATGTATCAGACAATATCACTGACATAAAACTTCTTTCCTTTCCAGTCAAGGGAGATAAATAAAAGGAACTTTCCCAATTTAAATGGGCAGTACATGTCAGATATCTATTTGGAAATGCCATTGACTACTGACAGAACCTGAAAAACTAGCTCAGAGTACAGACCTATCTTTTTTAATATTAACTTTTAGCTAAAGTTAGGATAGATGGATCCTACTCTTCATGTCACAAAAAAAAGGTATTTTCAATAAAATATTGCAGCTGCTTTCACAAGTGCTCAGGGTTGATCTAATTGCTACTATTGAAGTCCATGGGAAATTCCTAACAATGTTAATGGAACAAGAGCTAGAGAAATGCTGAACCTTTCTGAAATCATATGCCAAAGGTTTTTTCATTGTATTTGCACCACTTACAATCACGTCTTTTGCCTGCACTAGAATATGGTAGTATTTCTTACGTTAAAAGATTCGTTATTTTTCTACAGAAATGCCAAAGAGTAAGAAAGTTGAATTCCTACAATCAGTGAACAACAACAGCAACAAAAATACCCTAAAAATAGTTTTCCTCTAAGCAATTTTCTAACTCTAGGAATACTGCAAAAATAAATCATTTGGCACTTTATGATATTTCACAGCAAGAAAACATTGGTAATGTCAGATAACAAGAGAAACTTAGAATATGAAATATGAACCCAGACAATAATGGAGATGCATGCCAGTATTGCAGGCTGCATGCTGGAGGCTTTCCAGAGACTACTGTATTCACTATAAATCTTAATATGGACAAACATATCCTCTTTTCTTTACTGTTGATATTTCCTTTTCATCTGCCCACGTTTATATGGGTACAGACCGAGTCATTCAAATGGGGATCTGAGTGTATATCAACAGTTACAAGATCAAGGTAACTGCAAATCTTAATACTATGTGTTTATTTTAGATGTTTCGAGGATAACACTGAGGGCTTGAACGACTTCTCCACAAACCAGTGGACAGACTCCCATTAACTTTAGTGGTTATTAGTTTCTATGTCAAGCTCTCAACAATTTCAGCTGCTAAAAGCACTAGCTATACTTCCTTTTCTCAGTAAAGTGACCTATCTGGGTGTGTCAGAGCCACATTTTCTAGGAATCCCAGTGTATTCACAGGATTTGTTTGACTTTATTCCTAAGGTGAAAATCTCCCTACCTCACAGTAGCGATTGGTTTGCTTTCAAGAATTCCATTCCAAGAATTCCCTCATTCATACAGGGCAATAGTGAGGGGATTCCAAAGAGACCAAAAAAAGCCCTCTCTTGAGCTCTGTGCAGACATCCTGGGATTACAGTGAAGATATTAAGAGATCATATACGTTACCTCTGTATTAGTGAATTAACAGGACCAGGGAGCATGCCTCTGGTCTGGAGTGCAAGACAAATGGTCTGGCTATGCCTGTGTTATGCATCAGTGGCACTGGGGCTCCTTTGTGCCCCCTGTGGCTGTAAAAAATAATTACTGTGTGCGCAGGGTTCTCCACTCAAAGTATCTGAAGTGCTGTAAGTCACTGCAGTGCTTTACGTTGTGTTGCAGTCTGTCATGGTAGAGTTTCCATAGATGACATGAGGGAATGTGCTGTGGGATGGGCTGCAGCATTAGGTATACGGAATACCTGTGGGATGAAGAGCCTGCTGGGCTAGTATTGGAGTATTATGTAGGGTGAAGAAAGCCAAACCTGGTGCACTGTTACACATCTTCCTTTTTGGCAATGGACCCTGACGTGTTACTCCCCAGACCACACTCCGGTATTGTCTGAAGTGGGTAAGCTAGCATAGCACAAAACCATTCCTGAGAATGCATTTACAATTAAAACATATTGATGAGCCTTGGCCACTGCTTGCGTCTGCTTCCTAGCCTTCCTTTTAACTACTAGTGCAGGTGCAGTCTAAAAGTCCACAGCTGGGGGATCCCTCCTAAGAAAATAAGGAGACTGTGTAAGTGCTTTAAAAACAGGCCCTGCATTTAAAAATCATTTCAAGATATGCAAAATAAAGATTCTGAAATTGCTTCTGCACATAAACTTTAATTTCAGCTTCAAATATAAGAACAGTCTGTCCTGAGAATAACAAGTAATTCAGAGTCATGAATAGACAACACACTTACAAGAACACCTGTATTTCTCAAACTACTTTGAATCCATGTCCTAAATAATTTTAATGATTCTAAGAATTTCACATTGTCTTTAGACAACCTGTAAGAAAGCCAGGTTTAAAATCAACTCCCGAGTCCTCATCCAAAAAATAACCCTTCTTTGGTTTGTACAGCACTTGGCAAAATAAAATTCTCATTCATGGCTAGAGCCATGGAGACATGATAGTGATAGAAATAATGACTGAAAATTATACCCAGATATGCATTTCAGAAATACCAAATATTTATAATGTTTAACCAGATGCTAGATTCAGAGTCCATTCAAGAATTGTATATTTGAAATGTGGATCCAGCTTGTATACATTTAAACTTAAAGAAAACACTTTTTCCTTATTCATATAGTTCCCTTACTTCCATTAATTCAGTCCCAGAAAATATGAAAATATCCACATTATCTTAAAACCTGAAGATTGTTTTTCCCCCAAATGAGAGAGTTTAACATATTCTTACATACGTCTCAGAAAAGCAGAATATCAGTTTTGACCACCTTACAGTTTTCATGAGAATTCATGAATACAGAAAATGCTGTGTTCTTCATCTAGATTTTATTGTGGTTCACCAATGTAAGCTATCTACTAATTCCCTCTAATAACCTGCCACATATTACTTTTTTCATGTCACTGAAACAAGATAGAGATTGTAAATTGAAACTTTATACTGAATGTTATTCCAAATTAGAAAAGCCTGTCCAAAACTCTATTAATTCTAAATAATTCACAACTCACACAAGAGATGCAATTTTGCATTTCCTCTTCCCTTAAGACATCTACTGATCTCAGAATTTTTCTCTCCATAAAGAGAAAAAAAGACACCTTTTCTTCAGTTTCCTCTTTCTTCCTAAATAATCTTCCTGAAAAGGGAACTATGGAGAAACCAGGCTTTGACTGGTTCAGATTCTGCTCAGAAAGTCCAGACCATAAAATGAGTTCGGAAGCAAATACTAGTCTGTACTACCTGCTGCCAGAATAGTCTCTGCTTAACCCCAAAATAAATTTATTCATAATCTTAACTGTAAGTACTGCAGATTAAAATAAAAAGTAAATTCTAGATAGTCAAGGGTTGAACTTCATAGCATAAAACTAGGAACAYAGACAACTGTGAAGATTGTAGTGAGAGGATGGACTTGTCCTTTCCAGGTTGATAGGAATTTAAAATTCATCAGAAATGTTTTTGACACTGTTATCAGTTCTGCTTTATTTTGTAATTAACTGTTTTTGTGGTGATAAAAGTTGGCACCCTAAAATATTACTTACAAAGATACAAAGATACAAAGATACAAAGAACAGATAGGAGATAGGATCTGCTAATGAAAACAACACCTTTATCCAATTAATATTAAAAATAATTATCTAAAATACAAAGAATAGACTGTAAAATATATATTCCAATGTCATTTAATTCAATCACAAAGAAAGCATAAAGTTTTTTAGCAATAAACAGACAACAAAATCAGAATTTCCATTCTGTAGAAGTCTGCATATGAAAAGTATGCACACATACAAACATACTAATTGGAACCCAAACTTATACAAAACTCTCATGAAGTTGAATTGAAAAAAAAGGAAAATTAAAAAAAGAAATTTAATTTCCTTAAAAAGGAAATTAAAATTACTTAGCTTGATGGAACTGAAATGTGAAATTCTGATTTTGATGCTTTATCTTGTAACTGAACAACAGAAAATGTCATAGCAAATATTTTGAAATGAATAAATATTCTGAAATGAAGTCACAATGTTCTGTCAAAGAAGGTCGGCTAGAACATTTTGACTTTACTGAAATGATTTCAGAGTTCTTTAAAGAAATGTTATTGAAATCTACCTGCTTAATTTTGACTAGGTGTCATTCTTCAATGCAAAAAATAGTGTCAGAACATTTTCTATGATTTCTAAGTATTCATTTCTTTTCACGTCTCTGATGTAAATGAAAGTATTTGACTGTAACATCTTAAAATGGGAGATAGAAAAGTGTTCCAACTTTGCTTCCATGTAATTAAAGGTGTGTTTGGGGGAGAGTAAGTTACCAAATACTTCATAAACTACATACATGACTACTGGATCAGGAGACTTGTACTGAGCAGTGCTACAGCAGAGTAATGGTGAATTTATTCTAACTACAGACCGTATCTTATTACAGCCAATAATATATTATTTTTCTCAACTCCAGAATGTAAACCACAGAACAATAAGGACGCCAAGGGCAAGACCCTGCTTATCACTCTACCATCTGTATAAATTACAGACAAAAGAGCTTTTCAAATTTATCTTGGCTTTTAAAAACATCCCACCACAAAAATATTTAGCAACCAGCAGTGAATTATATCCATTGTATTTTCCTGTGACACTGATGGAGGAATTGTGTGCTATGTTTTCATGACAAACACATCATTAGTGTACATACATTTAAGTTGATTATTTCATTCAGCACGAGAGACATTAGGGTTAGAATGATACAAAAGCACAAATCACACTTGATGTTTCCCAAATACCAAGCTTTGTGTGATCTAATCAAGATTTCATCAAACGTTTTATTAAACTCAGTCACGCGAGCCTTGCTGAAGCCAGATGATCTCTTATTATCAACCAGCAGTAAATTACATTCATTTTTGAACTGAATTTCAATGAAACCCTTCCTAAAATACTTGGAAGCTAGAAGAGGGTCAACTTATAAAAATACAAAATTGCTGCTGTGTTTTTTCCCTAGAAATGAAACAATGAGCTAAGGATATCTGGGTAATACAAGTTAATGATCACAAAAAACAGTGAAGATTATGATGCTAGGGAAATATGCTACAGACATTAATGACAAAAAGGAGTTAACTTTATCAGTCCAATGCAGAGCGTAAATATGACGTAAGTATGCCTCACTTGTACTGTCACTAGTATCCTTTCAGTTGCAAGTTGTGAGATAAACTTCATGCTAGCAAAGAGCATAAGAATGGGTGTGTATGCCCTCCATACTTGAGTTACATTTTGGATTACATTTGTACCTAAATTGTACACTGGAAAGACTCAAATACACGTATCTAAAAGCGTAAATGAAACTCTCATTCAGAGTGGTAAGAAAGAAAACTCTGAAGACAGGCTTTTCTGGCCTTATGTGAAGCATGTGCTACTGATGAATATCCAGGGCAGGAAGAGACTTGACTAGAACATAACTGAAGCACTAATCACACATCTGAGATATACTGAGTGAAAGAATACCTCTGATGACAAAAATGAAGAAGAAACAAAGATAAAACCAACATGAAGATAAAATCAACGTTTCTTATTAAGAGAACAAAGGTATTTTTAAGGATTATAATGCACACTCCACATTTACAATCTTGGCAATTATTTAGCAGAAAGTGGAAGTACAATTTTCAGTGAGAATCCCATTTAAAAAAATTACCTCAGAGATAACCAAGGGGTACATATAATAAGCATACAACTCATTGCTTGTGCAAGGTGAGACCTGGTTCTTACCTGTCACCGTTTGTACGCATTTCTATGAGCAGATAGCCAGGTTCCATCACTCATTTCATGCCAGTTAAATCTTCCAGCAGAAAAGCTCTTTCCCTGGTTATGCACAGCTGCACATTCAAGGCGCATGTTAGTCAGGTAAAAATACTTATTTGCAGTTGTTTCCAGAACCAGTCCGTTATGTTCAGCTTAGCATCCTGTACGGCATAAACGTCAGGTTTGGGGGGGAGGGGGCTGAGGCGCCCTGTGCGGCGAGGCCACGCGCCGCCCTGCGCCGGTCGCAGCTGGTTCTGACACAGTGCAAGCGCCCCGCGGGCGCCCAAACTGCCACCGGCCAGAGGAGCCGGCGGGGCCCCTGCTCGGGAGGGGGGAGAGAGCAGCAGCCGCCAGGGGCAGCAGAGGCGAGAGGAGAAACATGGTGCGGGGAGACACACAGAAAAGATGCCTTCAGAGCCATGCAGAGGGAGAGGCTGCTGAGGAGGCATGCGGCTGGAGACGCGCTCTGGGGGGGATGCGCTTCATGACAGAGGAGACGCCCCTGACGGGACTGTGGTCTGCAGGCAAACCACACTGGGACAGGGACATCCCTGACAGGAGTGTGGCCTGTGGGGCGACCAACACCAGGCCAGGGACACCTCTGAGGGGCTGCAGCATGTGGGTGACCCATGCCTGGACAGGGACATCCCTGAGGGACTGCAGCCCACAAAGGACCCATGCCACAGCAGGGGCACTGAGAGGCACAGAGCAGCAGAGGAAACCCAGTAAGAAGCACAGAGCAGCAGAAAGAAACCTCTGTGCCTGTGCCCCAATCTCCTGCACTGCCCATCGCCTTGCTGAAGGAATTGGGAGAAACTGAGTTTTAACCCACAGCGAAAATAAAGGAAGTTGACACGAGGAAGAGGGCTGCATAGGTGTTTGGCTTAAATTGAACCTGGGCAAGAGGGAGGAAAGGTGTTTACTTTTTTAACTGTTTTCTTTTTTTCCTCAATATTCAAATTAGAGATTAGATATTTGTGTTAATTGGCAATAAATTAAATTAGCAAAGATTCACTGAGTCAAGACTGTTTTGTCTGTGATACATAAATATGTTGTTGTATTTTTATGGGGGTTTCACTGTCATTCAAGTGATGAGATTCATCAAAGGGAAGGAATAAAACCGCATTATCAGCTTAATTACTACTACTACTCCTCCACTGGAAGAGGTCTGATATACGATAGTTGTTCTTAAACATAAATAAATTCTCTTGTGAAACTTATGGCCCTGATAACCAAAGTAAATGTTCAGGACTACTTGCTCCTCGTGATTTTTGTTTACATCATGTGGCAATTGTTTTACATTTTTACAGTTGACCTAAAGTTGGCAATATGTCTTGCTCTCCAAGTATCAAAATATATTGTAGAAAGCATCATGTAAGGCCAGCCTTATATTTAAACTCTTAACTGTAAATTGGAAATTCAATTTATACAATTATTTGGAAGTTAAGTGTAAGGTTAAAAGAAGGAACATGGCCAAATTTAAATAATACAATTAATGAATAACTGATACATAGTCCTTTCTATCCAAATATACTAAATTATTCAAATAGGGGTAGGATTCACTTTGACCCTTGCTGCAGTATAGCCACTTTTAGGTTTTAGTATGTTATACTACTCTCTACAGTGCATATCTTGCTCAGATTGATACCCCAGTTTCTATAATAATATAAGTTATAACAACCTGACATGACAAAATGTCAAGAAAATAATTTTTGACTGTAAAGGGGGCCATGGCACCGCAGTTTCCCTCACTACTGATTATAACAGCTAACAGGTTAGATCATTAAGTATAAGGTGGATTATCATTCCTCCCAGTTAATAGGAATACCTCTACGGTATCATAAACCCTAACAGAAATACTGACTGCAAGCCTGTAGTGACTGGGCAAGTCCTTCTGGGACGATTCAACTGATGTGAAAAGGTAATTCTTTGGGGATAGAAGATTCACAGATAGTTAAAGATATTGGTAACACTCCCACAAAGACAAATTATAAATAGAGTGAGAGGAAGACAACATAGGTGGAAATGAAATAAAGCACGCCATTCAGTATATCTGGTATGGCAACAGTATTTGTACAGAGGCTCATATTCTTTTTAGGCACTCAAAACACCTCAGGATGGAATTTTTTTTGAAGAAGGTTAAATAATAAATCCACTCTCCATCAAAAATTTGAAAAAATCAAATTTCCTAAGCTCAGTGGTAGCCAAGTTCAGCTTGCTATATCATTAGAAGAAAGGGCTTACAGAGTGATTTGCACTTCAAGATTGAGACTCAGATGCTACATGTGAAATCCTACACTGTGGGGGTTCCTTCCGTATGTTTTTAGCAGCAAATCCAAGCTTTCCGGGAAAAGAAAGGTGGCTGAAGGTTTCAAATGTAACTTCTGCTGTTCATAACTATATGAAACGAGATTAGTTCTGTTTGCCTAACAACATGAGATGGTCCATGTCATATATAAGTTCCACATTTTCAACTAACTTGAATTTGTAAAGCATGGTTATCACTTTACAAAATATAAAGTAGATGTTTTTTAAGGCACAGCTACATAGTTCTCTGGAGTTATCTAATCCAATAAACCCTTTCAGTTCAGCCTAGCCCAACCTTAATGGTAATATCTTAGTTTGGAAACAAGAAGGCAGAGAAATGATTACTCTTTTGAAGAATTAAGCATTTTTTGTGTTAGCTTCTTTCAACTGCATGCATAAATATTTAAAGCCTCAACCCTTACATTTAATATTTTAGATCTCTCTTAATAGCTTTAGCAAAAAGAAAATCAGATTCAGAACAGAACAAGAAATGTTTCAATAATGATTTCCTAAAACTAAGATGCTATCAAAAAGTTGGTTCTAGAGCTGCCAGTTCTGAAGATAAGCTTCATTTATGTGAAGTGTGGAGCCTATCTGAAGTGATTCTGATGTGATCTGAAGTGCTGCAGATGCTGTACGTGCTTCAGTAAATAACATGCAAACGACACCGATTAAGATCATTTCAGTCATTTCAATTCTTTTTCAATGTTGATTTTCAATACGTTATAATCCCTTTTGTAATTTATATAACCTTGCCATGATGATGAGACAGTTTTAATCATCCCCTTTCTTGAGGCCACAGAAAATTTGACAGGAAAATGTGTAGGTTTTTAGTTGCTGTTGACAGAAAAACAAAATCCACTCTGAAAGGATCACTTTGAAATATAAATCTATGGGGTGAATGAGATAACTGATTTATTTCATTTYGTTTGATGGAATCACATCTGTGGAAAAAGCAAATTAAGTCATGATGAGGCCAAGTATCCTGAGGGGTCAGGGAGAAGGATGGTTATTAAGCAAGGAGCAGTTAGGAAGGAATCATGCTGCTCTTTCTTCCCTTCCATATGAGGCATTTCAGACTGGCTCTGCAGCAATTGGCTCATCAGAGTAGCTAAAGTAACCCTCAGCACACTGAAACAATCTCTATTTAAACAGGAAGATCAGATTCATAGATGAACCCTTTCACTGCAGACTGGCACATTGAAATGCAGTCTTAAATTTAGCTGTTTTCTCCAGCACTGCTGTGGGATCTCCACAGCCAAATAGCTTTGGGCTGATTTAAACCCAACGAGACCTTTTAGGAATGACAAAACTCTTGAGTGTGCTATGTGTAGGTCTGATTCTGATACCATTAATATCAGCAGGAGTTTGGCAATTTAATTTCAGTGGGGGAAGAAGATTAGATTGATTAGGCGATGGACATTAAAAAAAAAATAGACCTTTATTAGTGTTAGTTTAAAATTCAGCAAGCAATCTGTTTCAGTGATAAATCCTGAGGAAGCCTAAGTATTTGGGTGAGCTCGCCAGTTTCAACTCCAGTGTTTCTTAAAGTACAAAGAGATGGGGGTTTTCTCCACTCAGTCAGAAAAGAAGATTGGCAGAAATAATTCTTTTTCAAAAGAAATAACTAGGTAAAGAGATATCCTACCCCAACATTAAATTTGATGGGAATTTCTTTTGGGAGTGGGTGTGCAGGTGGAGAAAGTAAAAGAGAAAGTGAAAATACAGTATTTTTTTGGGAGGGAAACATCTAGACAGAAAAATGCATCGCATTTAGACACAAGTGTATTTCTTTCTAATGGATGTAGGAAGTTCTGAATGAGAAAAGCATCCTTTTCGTAGAACGGCATTCTTTAGAATATCTTAATTATAGGCAGGGGCTTGATCCTACACATATTTCTGTCTACTTCAGGCACCCAAGCTTCTATTTTACTTCTAAATATGATCCAAGGAAAAAGATCATAAACTGAATCCCTAAATATGTTAATGCTCCCTGGCATACGCTGCTGCCTAGCCTTCTTCCAACAGCAGAACAGTCATAAATCTGGTCTACCTGGATACTTAAATTGAGTATGGAAAGAACTGCATTACCAAAGCTTCGCAATGCAGTCAAGGCTACACCAGGAAATCTGGCTGAAAGATGCTTATAAAAAAGCCTAACTACTACAAAAAAGACAAGGAAATTTCTGCCTCTACTGGAGTAATTTAAATTCTTCAAAATAAATAGCAAAGTATATAATTTAAAACTTTTCTTGCATTCCAATTATATTTACTGGAAAGTGGTGCTATCCTTGCTATTTTATTGTACTTGTTTACTTGGCAATTTCAGCCTCACAAAAGTCTATTTCATAACATGGATTTTGTTGTATCACATTTTTTTCATTTAAAGTAGAATAGAGAGCTTCATGGTTGGATTAACTTAGATAAATCTGTCTTCATTATACTGAATAAAGGTATACTCCATGTAGTTTACTTGAGACATTTTGGAGTATAGTTTGTCTGATATAACCCTTTACTAATCCACTCCTTTCATTATCAGTCAGATACAAATTGCTTTAAGCAAGATTATATATAGTATTTAAAGCAAAATAAATGGTAATATTAGTACCAAGAAGATCAGAGCAGAGCAATGGTTTATAGTCGTTTCAGGAAATTTTAACAGTGCTTCAAAAAAACCCACAATTTTTTGTCATTTTTAAATGCCCTCTTTATAGTTACTCATGAAATATTCCATTTATCAGATTACTGAGATGATTTTCTCAAGATTAAAAATGACCTTGTTTCCTCCCAACCCCAGCCAGATAATTCCAAAAGCACATAAGCACTGATGTCTTTATTCTACGGCTCTTGCATCTGTGGCACCTCACACTTTACTGACGATAAATGGGAGTTCAAAGCCATGAGATGCTTTTGCTACTTCTCTGAGCTAGATCCTCAACAGCTGTAAAGAAACTTGGTTCAAACCAGTGAATCTGTACTGAATACACTAGCTGATGACATGGCCTAAACCTGGTGAGCCTCAAACTTATACATAATTAACACCATTCAAAAGAGACCCTGCAGACTTGCTTTTTCTGTATCACTTAAAGTAGAACGAGTAAAGCTGAAATTAATGGGGTGAGTACTGCTGTAAAACTGGTGGCAAAAGATTATGGGAACATGAACAGTTATTTCCCTTCATTTGACCTTTTTCCTTTTAATCAGGCACTACTGGAAAGAGGGATATGACCTGATAATGCCAATGTGCAATGCCAACCTTCTGGAGAGCTGCTTAAGCTAGCTAAGGTTTAATGTCATCTGCTGTACTTAATGATGCACCTCAGAGACAGCAGGAGAGGGAATTCCCATACCATTCTATATTTGAGAGTGCAGAGATTTGCAACAAAATTATTAAGGTTGGAATTATGATGACCAGAAATGTATGTAAGCACTAAAAGAAAAATAGAAAAAAGAAAAAAAAGGGTTAAAAGGGCTACAGGGTTAAAAACCTTCTGTTAATAACAAAGAGCAGTGTTTCCAGGATACCATTCCCAACAGTAAAACTGAGAAATGTGTTACATAGAGACCAAGAGGCCTGCGCTTGGAAAGACAACAGCACAGATGACTTGTCAGCAGAAAACCCTGTATCCTAACACTATGAAGATGATAACGATTGCAGTATATCACATATACTGGTCCTTTTCCTATTAGCTGTTCAGGAAAAGCAAACTGCAGACATATACTTCAAATATATATGCCAAGCAAGGAAAAACACACAGTGGGCAGAAATGTGGTCTCAAATCTATGGAGGCTGAAGTAAGCGAGATTCTGAGCCAAATTACAACCCCAACAGCTGATAAGTACTAAAGGTTATAAAAGATCTGTCCAAAAACTAGTTCATCCTTGTCAGTCAAGAGAAAGTCCAGAGATGTAGCAAGGACTTAACGGACAGAGTCTCTTGTCCTCTATGTTGCACACAAGTGATCCTAGCCAGACCAGCTGAACACACACACCTCTTGTTGCTTGTGAGATATAAGTGTAAGAGTGTGAACGCATCAAATTAGTTTGCGTAAGGGTTTTGTAAATAAATATTACCTTCCCCTTCCATAAGATCTCACACTGAGTTTTACTGTGCTAATTTCCATATATTACTATATTCTTTGGTATACTGATGGTGTGTATACCAAGAGCCTGTGTTGCTGAATTTGAACATATGCCAGTATTGCTGACTACTAGATAAAAGCAGGGACAATTCAAGATCTAGTCTGTGTTAGTCTCATCCTCTGAACAGTCATATGAAAGATTTAAGAGCGAAGTTGCATGTTTGTGCTGTAGAAACCAAACAAAACATAAGTTAACACTCAAAAATCAACATAAACTCTCTTAAAAGCAAAGCCTGGTAGCAGTTTTTCAATACTCACAGCCTTATCAGAGACAAAATGACCTGACAGTTAGTCTAAGTTTCACCTGGGAGGAAAAACTTCTTCAAAAAGCTACCTCTTAAACACACATTTTTGTACCTTATTCATCTATTAAACATACTGAATTTCTAAAACTGTATATGGTCATATATCCAACAATATAGTGGAGGAGTTTGATTCTGTTGGCTACGCATTTACTCATTTAAACTTACATCATTCCTACATTAACATTGTTTCCATGGTTACATTTTTATTACAATGCAGCCTTGCAGGGATCTTATGAAAGTGCCTGTTGCCAGAATAACCTTTATACCCAATTCACGCATATTCCAGTTTAACAAACTATCATACACTTACAGTATACAAAGCATTTAATCCAAGGTCACAAGATCTTTCCCTAATACATTAAAAAACAAGCCTCTCTTGCATCAGAAATAAATGGTTGCACATAGCATTCTACCCAGTCTTCTTTTTTTTTTCAAAATAGAAAGGCTCCTAGACAATTGCATATTTCAAAAGTATAGTTTCTTTCTACTAGCATGCATTGATAAAAATCTTAACAGTCAACACTTTAATATGCATTTACCATCATCTTAATGCTGAAACACTAGAGTCAACTAAAAGTTTATATTTATTTTCTTTGGAAGGAACAGTTAAGACATTGTATTTATACTTCAGTGTTGGCCTAGAAAAGGAGCACCTACATTAATGTTTCGTGCAGATCAGGAATGTGCTTTTGAAACAAATCTTAACCACCCCCACTCACAAGCTTTGGTTCACACTGCAGAACAGTCTCAGAACACATGACCTAGATGCAGATCAAGCTGAACCAGAAGATGCACTCCAGGAGCACACTTGATGTTCTTCAGCCGCTAATGGGCATTTAATTCATGGGAACAAACTACAGCTAGTTCAAAGTAAAAAATTTATGAAATGTGCACAGTGTAGTCATTGGTGTCCAAGCATAAGCTGGACCCACTCCTAACGTGTACATCTACTAGTTAATGAGGACATAGCCAAATAGCTTTTCCTTTGTCTGACAGGGTAGAGAACATCAAGATGTATTCTACTTTCTCCACTTTGATTCCTTTGGGCTTAGTTTCCTGCTTGTCATATGCAGTAAAAATCCATCCTACCGGTCTCTCCATATTGATTTGTGAAATGATCCTTCTCTGTCAGTCAGTGGTCCCTGTTGTGAAAACCTTGACTTATTAATGACCTGGAAATCCTTATTCTGCAAAAATCATCATAGATTTCAGCTGGGTTACTGAACTGAGTAAGGACTGCTCCTATTAGAAATGATTTGCAGAACTAGGCCCTACATACTTTGCCTATTTGCAATATCTCAGTTAAGCTTCCTGTTCTTAAAGCTCACTACAATGAAGTGTTTAAGCACATGCATTAAGCATATTAACAGACTTTTAAATTGATGACACAGTCAACAGGCTTAAAGCTACAGAGTTTTTTAGTGATTTGCTGCATTCAGACCAGATACTGCTGACTGCAAAAATACGGACAATTTTTTGGAATTATTTTTTAAGTAGAATTCCTTTCCATATCAAATTAGGTGAAAAAATGGAAAAACAAAGTGATTTTCTTTTTTTCTACATGGAAAAAAAATTTTTACTATTAAGGAGAAAACAAAACTAAACTAAACTAAAAAAAACCCAAATCAGTTTCAGAAGAAAATGAATAGAATTTTTCAGTTTACCAGCTACCTACCTGCAAGGCTGCTGTCTGCAGGACTGTCTTCCTGCAGAAAATACAATTAGCAAGAGACATTAAAATTACTCCTGGCCGCATACCCAGCTCAACAACTCACTACCTCTCACACCGTTTTTCTGCTGCTTCTCTGGTAGCTGGGTGCATTGGGCACAAACGGCGGGTTTGGGGAAGGGGCTGAGGCGCCCCGTGCGGCGAGGCCACGCGCCGCCCTCCGCCGGTCGCAGCCGGTTCCAGCCGGCTCTGACACAGTGCAAGCGCCCCGCGGGCGCCCWAATTGCCGCCGGCCAGAGGAGCCGGCGGGGCCCCTGCTCGGGAGGGGGGAGAGAGCAGCAGCCGCCAGGGGCAGCAGAGGCGAGAGGAGGCCGGGGAGGGGGCGCGGGAGCAGAAGTGCGACGGGCGCGTTTTTGGAGGGAGCGGAGGCGACACGCGGAAGGAGGCAGCGCTGGGGCACGGCGGAGACCCACTGGGGGAGGAGGCGCTCGGTGCCGGGGCAGGGACGCGCCGAGGGGCCGAGGCCACCCCGCACCGGGGCAGAGGAGCAGCAAGGAGGCAGGAGCAGAGGAGGAAACGAGTCGGCAGCCGGGGGCGGCGGACAGGCTGGTGCACGCCGCCCCCAGGGCCCCGGAGGGAGAGAAACGCCGCGAAGACGCGGGGAGCTGGGACGAGGAAGGGAGGAGGAGAGGTGTCTGGCTTATGCGGAGCCCGGTGAGGCGGGAGGAAAGGGGCTTCCCGAAGTGGCTGTTCAGTCGCTTGTTTTCTTCTTCCCCGCTACTCGAACCGGCGATTGGAAGTCGGTGTTAACTGGCAATAAGTTGCCCGAGGCGCGACCGTGCTGCCCGCGCGAGCGGCGGGTGGGGAGCGCGGCGGGGCCGGGGCCGGGCGGCCGCAGCGGCCGCGGAGCTGCGGAGGGGCCTCGGCCTGGTGCGGGCGCTTGTGCTGCGGTGGGTGGCGCCCGGGTGCGTGTGCGGGAAGGTGCGAACGGGGCGCGGACAGGCGGGAAACGGAGAGTCT
Organism: Apteryx rowi; assembly: GCF_003343035.1. Lineage (NCBI taxonomy): Eukaryota > Metazoa > Chordata > Aves > Apterygiformes > Apterygidae > Apteryx > Apteryx rowi. Next base: position 182,465 of record NW_020451309.1, read on the forward strand.
GAGGCGCCCGAGAAGGCTCCGGCGCGACGGGCAGGCGATGGGGAGGAGCTGGGGCGGGTGCTGCTCCCAGCGCTGCCCCGGGGCCGGAGCCGGGACCGTCTGGCCGAGCTGGAGCCGCGGCGGCTGTGGCGGCTGTGAGAGCCGGGAGGGCGGCGCTGCTGGGCCGCGGAGTCGGGGCCGCCGGGCGCCCCGGCGCGGCGGGGGAGCGGGGGCACCGCGCGGCAGCGCTGGAGCTGCCGGGCTGCGGCGGGGCGATGGGCCGCGCGCAGGGGCGTTAACGAGCGCTCGGCGCCGCGGGGAGGCCCCTGCTCAGCACTGAGCAGCTCGCAGCGCCGGCGTGGCCGCAGGGCGAGCGGGGCGCCGCGCCGCTGGGGCTGCGGAGCAGCCGGCGAGCTGCGGGTGCCTGGCACCAGCCTGGCATGGGGAAAGCGAGGACTTGGGTGGATTAAAAACGGAGCCTTTCAGGCTTCCCCAGGTACAGTGCAATCACGGTAGCAGACCTGTGGAAGGGGGAGCACTGCTCGCCAGAGGGGGACTGCACAACAGTCCTTTACTCGGAGTGAAATTAGAGAAACATGGGACACTTCCAGCTGCTGTCCTAGGGAGATGACTTTTGCAGCGGCTGTGGCGGTGCAGGGAACTGGAGCCAGTGGGACACAGCTGAAGGCTCACGAGAGCATTGCTCTGGGGAGTTTGTGGCCTGTGCCAGGAGGGCTTTGGGATGAGCTGATGGAGGGATATGTGGAACAGCAGCCTGATCCTGCTATTCCTGTAAAGGAGATACCTTTGTGGAGGCACAGAGTATAGTATTGGAATGGATGAATTTTCATATTGCTGTAATGCTCTTGGCTGCGTGTTTTGCAGGGACAAGGCCTGACACTGATAATAAGAGTTCAGATTCTTAGGATGTTAAACCTGATAATCTAGTCTGTAGAGACAAGGGAAGGAGACTGTAATGGATATATGCTCAAACTGCTGTAACCTTTCTGGGCAAGGGGTAAAGTTTGTTACAGTGTTAATACCTATAGCCTGGTCAGCAGGGAGGAGGGGTGTAGTTTGTGAGGGGTATGTATTCAGACTGTGATAAAGTTAACTCTGATAATCTGGTTCCCAGGGGTAAGGGGTAAAGTTCTACTGAGTGTCTGTACGCATTGTCCAATGTGAATGCCTATTGTCTGGAAGGAAAAATAGAATTTGTAATGCATGTTTATTAAGGTTGTGATGATGTTAAAGGTAGAATTTATAATGGATATATACTCAAACAGTTCTTAAATCTGTGTTTCAGAGAGGTGTGGGATGGAATGTCCAATGTACAGCTGTACATCCAAAACGCACATTAGTCAGATAAAACAAAAAAGGACACGTGAGGAGATAGGTGAGAACACAGAAAAGGAAACAAAAAGGAGGCATGGGAGGAAACACAGGAGAATACACAAAAAGGGACATGTGAGAAGAAATGCGAAGAGGTGCATTTTTGGAGAAAATGGAAGAGGAAGCAGAGGAGATATGTGGAAGATGACATTTTGGGGGACATAGCTGGAGATACCTTCTTGGAAGGGGATATTTCATGCCAGAGGAGGTATGCCTCTGAGGGACTGCAGTCTGCAGGTGTCCCACGACTGAGTAGGGGCACCTCTGAGGGGCTATGGCCTGTGAAGGATCCACGCTGGAGCGCGGATACCCTTGAAGAGATTGCAGCCCGTGGGAGACCGTGCCAGAGCAGAGGAACAGTAAGAAGCAAGGAACAATGGAGTAAAACAAGCAAGCAGCAAGGCAACACTGTTTTGCCTGCAGTACTGGGACAAGTGAAGAGTGAGGGCAGTCTAGCTTCCCTCTTCCTCCCTGCCTTCCTGGAGGTCCCTAAAATGCTCTTGTCAACTTTTCTATCTCACCACAGGTAAAAAGAAATTTGCAAGAGTCTTCAAGGCCAATAGTCATCACTATTATTTTCCCAATTAAAAATGAGACATTTTCAGCAAAACTGAAAATTTACTTTTGAAATAACACTTCCTAATAGAAAGGGACACTCTTGGGAAATAATTAGCTAGCTCTTTTAGCTATGGGGCAGGGCGGAGGACTTACTTAATTTCCACAGTTTTCATGTGTATTTTATATTAACTTTGTATTGTATTAACTTTGTCCCTGATACTTTTGGCAACATTATTTAAATTTTCTTTTACAGAAAATATATTTAGTTGTGTGATGAAGAGTTCCTTATATTTAGCAGAATCATACTTTCCTTATTGTGCTCAGGTGAATTAATGGAAGAGTTATCAAACTGAATACAAAATACTCTTGCAGGCCTACATTAGGAGTAGCATATCTCCTCCTATTGATAATTGTTGAGGAAAAAGCCTTCCCTATGAATGTAGTGAGAAAAATCAACTTAAATACTGGTACTTATGTCCTGTAGAAGTCTGATCCGTAGGCGTCTTTTGAATACTGCATCTAACTTAGTGACAGAAACACATCTATCTTTTTGTCAGTACTGCCGAGCCAATATAGTTGCAGATGGGCAAGCTGTGTTCTGTTCCATCTCACCCATCATCAGCAGAATTGCCAGCCTAACTCTGCTTCCAGAGTCTTTCTTCTTAGAATTGATATTTTAAACTGAAAGAAGCTCAATTTCTGAAATCCTGGATCTTGATCTGTAAATTTTGGAAGCCTGAAATTGTTGTAGGGGCTTGGAAAAATGACTGAATGAGTTATTTTTATAGCTAAAAAATTATGCTGTTGTATAGTGAAGTACAGGAGGCCATATCTTAATCAGTTCTGTGTACAGTGAGAGTGCATGGAGCTACAGAGCTAAAATGATTTTTCATTGTGTTGGCTCAGCGTAGGAAGACATAGGTGATGTAACAAGGGGGACGGTGTATTGTGAGGTTGGTTTCCACAGGAGTAAATGAGTATTCTCCAAATGTCATTTAGGGCATATACAATTAACAAAGGCATCTCAGGTACTCAGATACCTTCCCCAAATCCCTCTGCCTGAATTTGGTTAAGCCCTACTAAGTCCAACTTTCCTATTACCACCAGAACTACACACATTAGAAATCCATCTGTTCAGCTTTATCTGAAGCTTTGTGAACCCCCAGTGATATAAGATAGTCTGCTTTAAAAAAAAAAAAAGCCTATTTTTTTTCATGTGAGTCTATTGCAATGGAGTGGCATTGCATTATATCAAACCAGGAAGAAGAATAGCATCTGATGTCCTACAAAAAAAGAATCTCAAGATAAGTCTTTATGGCTRGCAGGTAGCTTCTGTATTAGATAAACTGTTGTGATTAGGCAGAATAAAATTGAAATGTCCACTAAAAATTGAAATTATGGCTCAGGTGCTAATATTTCTAACAGAATGAAGGATAGCATTTTCAAAACACTTATTCCTCAGATGTGCTCAGGACCTTAAATAAATGTGCTTTACATCTGCTGCTGCCAACCTAACCTATTGCCAAGTACAAAATACATTTCAACTCCTTGAGACTGAAAACCTTAAAAAATAACATATGCAGTGATGTGGGTTGAGCTACCTAAGTTTACACAGTCAAAAGTGGTTATTATTGATGTGCTGAGTGAATAAGCCTTGAAATATCTGCACTTATGAAAAGACAGTAACCCTTTCTGGTTTCTATCCGTGCCACTTCCCACCCTACCAAAGATTTACGGTCTGTTCTTTAAAAAGTTACTTGACAAAATGGATTATACACAAGATATACACAAGAAGAAACACTATTTGACTATTTAGAGGAAAATTGTAATTTGGTGATTGCTCATGAGTGAATGAAGTCGAAGAGATGCAGAAAAAAGGGATGATTAGAAGCTACTAGAGTATAGTTGAAAAAGATTGGAGGGAGGTCTGCTTGTATTAAGCAAGGAGATAATTCACGGAGCAAAGAAATTCATATTGCTTCCTACTCTTCTTAATACCTTTAAGTGAAGATTAATGTCATTCAATATGTTGTTTACCATGTTCTGTATGGACTCTGTTATCGCACTGTATCATGAATTAAGGAGATGGTATTCCAGATGGAGCCTGCTGGTATAAAAATGAGATAGATGTCAGGACAGCACTTCCTCCTACTTGACTTTGTAATAGTATACCTGTTGCTTGTAATATTATACCTCCAGCCAGACAYAGCCTGGGGATTGACTTCCCATGGGTGTTCTGCAAAGCTCCTTCATTTTAGCAGGTTTTTGAGTGGGAAGGATTTCCATTTTGGAAGATGGACAAGGCTGGGATGGTTCGGCTGCCTAGATTAACATGAGGTGGTGTGAGGGAGAGTAGAGGGTGGAATGGAGCAGGAGAAAAGATGCTGCTCTGGTTAATTCTGTTTTGTAGTAAACATTAATATCCATGTGAAAGGTACAGAGACTGTTCACAAAAATCTGGGTAAATATGTGAAAGAATACAGTGAGACTGGATCAAAGATTGATGAAGAAAAAATTCTTGATGAAAAATAGTAGATGAGAATAAAACATACCTAAAACTTTTTAAGTGCTCACCTGAGTCAGACACACCAATGCCTCTCAAGAGCTGAAGGTTGGTGAATGAATATAGAGTCTCTATAAAGAAACCAGAATACTATAACTAACCTGTATGTTTATCCAAAAGTTACTGGAATAATTTTGACATGAAAATTACATTGGATGTTACTAGAGATTCCCACTGGATTTCCCTGGAGATCCTGGTTTTTGCCAGCCTGATAATTTTTCAGTGTTATTCATGGCATTATGATACTTCTGTTTCTAACTGGAACAATGAAGGAGAAGTGGTCTGGCGGTTAAGATACTAGCTTTGCCATTAAAGACAATAAATAGCTTTTGGCCAGTCAACTCTCTTCTCTGTTAAAGTCGTCTTTTGTGGTATTGGATGATTAATTTCCCTAAGTCTTAGTTCCCTTTGGTAAAATAGAAATTGTATTACCTTTCTATCACACAGCCATTTTTTGAAATAAATATTCCAGATTCTGAACTTCTCAGATGTTTGTGCAATGAAGATATTATTTCTTACAGTAGATGGATAGTAGACATAGTGCCTAAGTACATATTGCTCTAGAGACTCTCAAGTAGTAAGGCTCAGATTGTACCATGGAAACAGGGCATGTTTACCTCTCTTTTATTTCTATTTACTCTTGATTTATGGATCCAGGCATAAGCAATGCAAGCAGTTACCCAGGACGTGAACCTGGTTGGCGTACCATAAGGGCCATGGCACTGCTGTCTGCTTTGCCTTAGACAGATCCTTGAAAAGACAGGATGACTGAAGCTCTCATGGAACGGATCATGGAGTCTGAGAGAGTATCCAAGACATTGGCCCCTGAAATAGCCATGGTCACTGCCTCTACTCTTCTCATCCCTGGAAGCAGCCAGCTTGAATTTCCAGGTTTTCTGACCACTAACTTTCTGTTCCAATCTAATTATCTCATCCTTTTCCCCTACCAGTCTCCTTCCTAGTTTGGCCTAGGAATGCCGTTTTTGGTTGGCTACATTCATTTTTGCCTACATTGCTAGGAACCTATGTGGAATATAGTCCCCCCCATACTATAAAGAAGGGCTACAGAGGTGAGGAGAAAAAATTGGTGTCAATGTATTTTGCTTGAGCTCCTTAGCATTTTAAAGAGGGAACAAAAAATGTATTATAATAAGTGAAAAACGCTGAACTGTCTTTTCAAACTTCACAACAGTGTCTCATTTATTAAAAATTGTTGTGTCAAGAAGTGAGAACTAGTTTTCAAGAGATTTGGGGGTCTGGACACTGAAATACTGTTTTACACACTGTTCTTTCTGGTAGAGTTTTCAGATACGGAAAAGAGCTCTGTTTGGTCATTTTTAATACAATAGAAAATATAGTCTTTCTGAACAAGATTCTGATGATCACTAAACCAAAAAGACTGTCAATTTTTTGCTAAGTGGAAGAGATGCTTGAATGTTAGAAACACAGATCTCTTTGGACTGTCTTAAAACTTGATGTATGTTGTAACATATCTGAGTATTGTTTGGCTCATTATTTTTTAAAACCCAAACAACAGTCACTACTAAATAGCCTACTATATTTTGTGTTTGATTTTCAATGCAATGTCATACTTTTCTGAAACCTTTTGGAATATATATTTTCCCAGACCTTTGCTCTATTTTAAGGTAGAATTTCTGTTTTACCTGATACTGTCTTTTTTTTCCAACATCAGTTTTATAAACCGTTGAACCTGTAATCATGTAAAATTCTCTAAATTCACACAGCCAGATTACCAATACAATAGTAGAAATCCCCTTGTTCAGAGTTGTCCTTAAGAACTGTCACTTTCTTGCTCTCAGTGTTAGGGAACAAACATGCTRTCGCTTCTCATTGATGACTAGAGAGGTTCTCAGGACACAAAGAGTGCAAGCATAGCAATGTAGAGCTTATTGCTGTATTTTGAAACTTGAAGGACCCGTAAATCTSTGTTCTGATAAGGTGTAAGTCATGACTTAGTTTTGCCAAATCATATCACAGACAGTTTAAAAAAAAGTCTCTTTTGAACCTTCTGTAAAATCATTCTTAAATGCAACACTTCAGATTTATATGGCCTTCTTTACACAACTGTTACTAGCAGAGCAGAACTGATGAAGCAACTACAATTTTTTATGTACATGAAAACTTACTTTCTACATATGATCAAAATCACTTCTTTCCTGTGACAGCATATGACAATTTATGTGTTTAGCTAAACTCATCTGCTTTATTCAAATAATCTGTTTTAGAGAACTGATAAACCGATTTCTGTTCAGGAAAGATTTGCCATAGAGTGGGGACCAAGCTCACCTTACCCATGATTTCACAGACTTAATAAAATACCTCTTACCGTCTCCCTACAGTAATTCGGGGATAAGAAGAACCAGGGTTTCGTGTTATCACTCCCTGCTGTGACTCATGTTTTGTGCAGAATGTGGGAGAAGGTGAGAGGTAGCAGTAGGCTAACCTCACTGCCCTGAACCATTAGCTAGGGGGATTAATTGAGAGAAAACGTGGAAATACTTTGGCCCAGAAAGGAATGAAAACAACTCTTCTTTTTCCCCAATATAACAATAGATCTGAGAAGGAATTCAGAAACGTAAACTTGTAGTCTGCTCTTGGGTAGCAGTGCAGTCAGTATTAATGCTATCCCATGGAAAAGCAAACCAGGAGGATAGTGGAGTTCTGTATCACAAAAGCTTTCCCCATTTTGCAGCTTACCAAACGAAGTGAGGTCCTAAATGCAGTATGTTTCATGCAGTTTAATCTTAGAAGACAATACATAAATTCCATAACATATACCAGGGACCTTTCTTTTTTTGTTTAGGTTGTGGAAGCTGTCCAACATGCAGTGTAGTTCTGTAGCAAGTACTGTTCATTGCATTGTGTCTGCAGTCACCAAACTGTATCCCCATTTACCTGCATGACTAAGAAGCTACAACAGATGAACATGAAATAAAAGTATTTTGCATTTTTGAAAAAGCAAAAGCAGATTTCAATAAGTATTAAAGAATATATCAACTCAAATACACCTAATCTTTTCTTACTAGAAGAAAAGCAGGACAGTAATATTTACCTTGCAAAATACTGTTTTTCTTTTATAATGCGAACTGCATTCCGGTTCCAGTTCTGAGGTATTACTTATATAATTCTTTAAAAAATATATATATTTCTAACTACATGGAAAGTTTACGCAGAGCTACTAAGCTTATCAGAATGTAATTCAGGCTGTTAATATACTTTTTTAAAACTTGGGTTCTGGTGTCAGTGCTGAGTAGGCTGGAATTGCATAAACCCTTGAATTTTTCTTTCAAATCAACATATTTAATACAGTAAACTAAACTATATGGTACCCATTTAAATTCTGACAGAGCAGTGTTTTATGCATGAAAGCAAGGGGAATTTCATAAAATTAGTAATTCTAACTCTACAGAGCTGTCTAACTATAAATTAAAGAATTTAAGTGTTCTTCTCACAATGCAAGATATTCAGTATGTCTCTATGATCTTGGGAGCTTGGCTAATGAGCTTTCAGCAAACAAATCACTACGTGTAAAACATGAGTCAAAAATTTGGAGCTGCTCAAAAGATGCACTAGAGCATTGTCTTTAACCAAAATGTCTTTCATGAAATATTTCAGTTTTAATAAATTTTCTTTTGAAAAATAAATGAAAATGTTGAAATATATATTTTCAAAATTTTCAAAACCAATTTTTTTATTTTTCATTCTAAGTTGACTTTCCACCTTGAAAAAAATACAAAATAAAAAATGTGCCCAAGTTGCTAATTGGAAGAAATCTAAGTAAAAGTAATCTAAGTAAAAATGAAATATTTTTGATAGGAATGATTCTGTTTATTAGAAATATTTTGTTTCCCTCAAGGACAATTTTGAATTTTAAGATTTTTTTTTAATTTGGGCAAAAATATTTAAAATCTCGACATTCTAGTCAGTGTTCTAGTTGAATCTGCAAGTAACTAGTTCTAAAAAGAGTGCTACTGTACTATGATGATGTTGTCTAATCAAATGCAGTCTCTCATAGCTCATATGTCAACTCCCAATACACATTCGCTTTCCAGGTAGAAGCTTTCAAGAGCAGAGCAGTTACAGACTCCGTCCTGGCATTTTACTGATTTTTGCCCATAGGACACTCAGCAGTTGAAGTAAATGAGGCTTTCCATTGGATCAGGCTTTCCTTTGTAGCAACTACAGGTGCCAGGTAAGATCTTTGCTGAAGACACTCTACATAGATGTAGTAAAATATGCTTGGAAGAGTTTATAAACCCGGTCATTCAAATGGGCTGAAAATTCTAACTCAGTATTTCTGATAATGCTTTTGGCCTGAATCAGGGAAATAACCTCTTTTTAAAGGAATAAAAAATTCTCAGAAAGTTTTGCGTTGTCACACATTGGACTACATGAACAGTTCTGACCTATGTCTACTGAAACTACTCAGTGTCTGTCTCAGTTGGGGATAGTAGTGTGGGTACTTCTGTGATAGGACATTCATGTTGGACTGTAGGAAAAATAGTTCAGTCAAGCAACCCTGTCCATATTACATATCCTACAGTGAGATCTAAGAGCTTAGCTGCCACCAAAAGGTTTTGATTATGTTTCTTCTCTCCCCAGCCTCACTGGGCCAACATTGCCTTTTGCCTGAGACTAGTATTCATTGCCTTGTAGAGTTACTACTCTGCTTGTTTGGATCTGAAACAGGCTCATCATGCTCAGTGATGGGCAAAGCAAGCAGCAGCAGCTTGCTGCCCGAGGTGAGGTGGAGTGTGAGGCCGAGTAGTCATTAAATCAACTTAGCCATACCCATGGAGATGTAGCCTTATTTACCTTTCTTAGGATCAGCTGACAGTCTCTCCATAGACTGGAGAGGCAGCCTATATAACTATCTTAAACTAGACACTTAATTTTCACCTCACTAAAGCTAATTCTTTTTTCTAACTAGCTCTGCTGTTCACTTGAGTCTGTTGGAGTATTTGTCTAACAAAAAAGTGCAATTTGATATGGCACTATGCATTATTGTCAATGTTCTTTGGCACAGTATTATGCATTACTGCTGATGTTCTTGAGTAGATAATTTTGTAAGAAGCCAAGACCTGCATCCTTCCAGGGTCCTGAAGGCACCTATATGCTTAACTGGCTGTAACCAGATTCCTCTGGGGGCCTCCCCCCACCCATGCCCATGGCCAAAGACTGCTTTTCAGTTCATCCTGGAGCTGTCAGTCCCTGCCCCAGTATAGCAGTGCCAGTCTCCAGCTCTGCCACAGCTGTGCCCCTGCCTGGCCATGGGCCATGCTGATTTGGACCCTGGCCCCCAGACTGACTGCCCAGCCCTGTCACCASAGCCCTGCCTGGCCATCACAGAGCTGGTCTGACCCTGGTTGCCCTCATCATACTGGATCTGGACTCCAACCACAGGCTGACTGCTTGGCCTTGCCTTGGCCCTGCCTTGTCACCCCCGCCATGCCTGGTGATCGGGCTCTGGCTCAGGGGCAGCTCTAGCTGCTCACCCCCCACACCCCTTCCTGCAGCCTGGTTTGCCCTACTCCCTTGCAGGGCTGTGGGACAGGCCCTGGCTGGCAAATCCACTGCCCTGCTGGCTGCATTTTCACTACCTGGACCCTGTCCCTTAAGGAGCAGGTGACCCACACTGCTCCCAGACAAATTTTTAGGCCCTAATTTTGCCCAGTTTTTAAACAATTGCTTCACTGTGATAGCTGAAAAAAAATCATAGGAGGAGTTCAGAAGTAACCTGGGATCTTAAATATGTAAGCTGATTATAAATGCAGATTTATCGTCCAAATAAATTTCCTAATTCAAAAACAAAAAAATCAAGCAGCAGAGCTAAGTAGCAATTATTATCAAGACATAGGATTAGTTCACAGTTTACATGTGTATGAACTAAAGTTGTCGATTGTAGTGACCTGATTCCTAACATTAATATGGAAAATACACAATTTTCCATTTTATGTAAGCCTAGAAGGAGAATTGGTTCTGGGTTATGCTCAAAATTGGCATTAGTTTTCAAAGGTTTGCTGTACACACAGGGACATAATTAATGGGTTTCAGTCCACATATAAAAAGGAATATCTATAGTCAGTATTTTAGGATGAAACCCTAACAAGCCTACAGGGATCTCATGTGTCAAGGGAAGTACTCACCTCTGTGTAGTTTCAAAGCTTCTCTGGTCAGTCTTAATCAAACTTACAGGTAATGCTGAGTTATTTCTGTAAATACCCAGAAATGCAATAGTCTGACAAACTTGAGTAGGATTTTTTAAGTAAAATATTGAAAATACTCAATTACATCTGTTTTTTTTTTCTAACAGAAACATAAGAATAACATTTCCGAACATTTATATTTCAAAACTGGGAATTATCTATGTCTCCAATTTTTTCAACTCAACAGCCATAAAAATTTTGATAAAATATCTCGCTGACTCTGTGAGAGAAGACTGTAAGGCCAAAAGTTTCAATTCACTCATGTTGCCTCCTTTTTCCCTTGACTTGCAAAGAAATTCTAGTACTTCAAGTGCATCTAAACAGTACTTTTTTACCCTCTCAGGTCGTCATTTGGACACATGAACTGTGAAACAATACTAATGAATATGTGGCCAAACATCTTAATAGTTCCTTAAGTTATTTGCCCTTTAAGACTGTGTGATATGAAGAAATATATTCAAAAATTCCATAATCTTCACTAGGTACGTACTGCTGGAGGAGAGTTCTGCTCCACCTCTGCTAATTTTTTAGCCAAATCTATCCTATGTAGAAACTGAATGTAATTATTCAACTAATTCCACCAGTTTGGGAATTTTTCATTATACCAAACAGTCATTATCAGTTGCAATGCTTTCTATTCAACAAATCATTTTCTAAGCTAAAAATGCTAATGTCTGGTTAACAGCATAAAACAGAGCTAAATTATGAGTATTAGAATTACAGATGCTCTCATCTGCACAAAATCTTTGCAGATAGTAACCAACTAAATTCAACAGTAATGAAGCACACTAAATTCAACAAATCTTTCAGAAATGATTTTGCAAGCTAACACTGAGAAAAGTGTTTACCCCAGCACAGACAAAAGTAAGTGGGCAGTGTTCTGAGAAACAGGGAGCCAGAATATTTTCATATTCTGTTTTGTGGGGGAAAACATTGTTTTGTCAAATGAAACAATTTGTGGGAGATAATATCACCCCTGACTGTCATTAGAGTTTGAAATAATCAAATTTAATTTTTTCAGAATACAAAGTCAATTCTTATTTCAAAATTTTTTTTCTTTGAAAATGATGTAATTTATGCAACAAAAAGTTTAAATCCAAACAAAACATTTCATAATGGATCAAAATGAAACTTAACAGTTTGTATAGTAGAAGAAATACTCTGGATGAATAATTTATGAAAGTTTGGCAATTTTTATTTTTCATTTTGATTTGGAAAAGAGAAAGGGAAACCATAAGTGCTCTTATGCAGTGGGAAGCCATTTCCTACTCACCTGTACTGAGATGTACCTAAAGGTCCAGGAAGAAATTAAACCCTTCAAAGTGTCGCTGGACCCTCTAGCAAGGACAGTCCAAGAACAGTGTGAAATTGGGCAGCTATGCCTTGTCTTGTCAGCTGGTGTTATTGCTGAGAAGGTGTGATTGTCAGTCAATACGTGCTCAGTCAATACGTGCTGCAAGAAATTATTTATTACGTGACTGCTACCTCCTGTGACAGCTACATTCCTGCTAGATAAGGAGGCTGTCCTCTGGCTTTGAACATCCAGTATTGCTGGATGAGCCCTGATTCATATTTCCACGTTCTGCTGATCCTACAGCAAAATGGTAGCAATTTTGTACTGAAGTATCTGCAGTATACAGTCATGCTGATAAAAATTAATGGACAGTTATACAATATCAAAATATAGGACATTAATTATGGAAATAGAAGTTCTTTAGAAAAATAGATGCCTTTGTGACATCAAACCACATGTGTTGGAAACCTGAGGTCAGATCACTTTGTGAACAAGTCCAATATCAGTGAAGAGAGAGCCAAGCCTTCAGTTTTATCTTCAGTTTTTGGCAGTCAGGGTTTGCTAATATGTGAGGTATTTGCCTGGAAACATTCAGAATCTTTCAGTTCTTGTATGAATTTACTGGTCCTTTGAGGAAGAAATCATTGGAATAATGGCTTACTGCATCATTGCCTGATTAATCCCTGGTGATCTTTTCTAAAAATGTACTAAAAATTCAAAGGTGGTGCATTCAACCCAGGAATTCATTATCAGTAATCTATCAATGGCAGATAACCAGTTTGACCTGAAACCAATCAAATCAAAATCCATTACGTTTAGGAGTAAAAGCAGTGTTTCAACAGGGCACTCCAGTTACAAGACATAATTGCATTTAATATTGGATTCAGCCATATATTTCAGAAAAAGGTATATTTCATAAGAGCTTCTTTTTATCCTAACTTCTGGGAGCTTCTTTTTTGTTTGATATTCTTCCAACAAAGCATGTACCTAACATGCTTCATATATGTTATGCAAACTTAAGCTTTATACAAGAAAAATTTGCTTGATCAAGCAGACATTTGTCAATGGATTTTCAAGAACTTTGCTCAAGTTTTAAATTGGCCCATTAATTTTTGTATACTTTAGTTTCAAAATACTTTCCCCTTCATACAGTGGCACAGCAAAGATGCAGTTGCACTAGGATCTAGACGGTTATCTCTGCCTTTGCTCTAGTCTCTGGCTCTCTTTTAGCATTATATTTTCTCTGCTATCTCTCCTTACTACATTCTTCCCTTTTTATTACATTCTACTTGGCCTGTTTCTCATGCTTTTTCCACCTTCGTTTGCTGGCATTTCTATGATTGTGTCTCCCTTATACTCAGTTTTCTTACGTTGTGAATCTTCGTGTTACAACTTTTTCTCAGGTTGACCTTAGAGATTCTTTTCCGCTCTTCCCTATTTGTCCCCTCTCTTTTTATTCCAAGAAATCTTAAGTAAATTTACTATCCATTTTCCTTCTTATTTCTCCTCTCTTTTATTTTTTCCTTCTTCCCTCCTAATGTGTTTACAAAAGTACACAGTGGCCCCTGCTGCTACTAGTCCTGGCTGTGGGTAAGATTCCTAAGTGCTACCTTCCCTACAGATAATAAATAACAACAAAAGTATTCCCTTAAATTTTAATAAGTGTATTTGTTAAAGATGACAGAACAGGAGCAGAACTTAATGTCCTCATGAGCTTTGGTAATGGCAAAAAAGTTTTATTTTTCAGTAGTATCATAATGAAGAAATTTATACTACGGAAACCAAGGAAAATTCTTCTGGATTCATTATTCTACTTTATTACTGTGTTGCATACTGTGCTTTATATTGCCCTTGATATCACTCGTTCGGTAAAGAAAAATGAACACTGATACAGAAAATACCTGTTACTCCATCTTGTTTTTCTTTTTGCCAAAACATTCAGTGCTTAATAGCACTGATGTGTGGGGTTTCAGTATAGTTTAAACTGTCTGTTTAGACAGACCTCTTCTGTCACCTTTCCTGACATAGCCAAACAGGCCGTCTGTTCAGAAGTCAATTTCTTAAGCTCATCCTGTTGACCCATCTATAATACTTTTCATCCCATTCATATCTATCCTTGTCTGATGGTTACACTCTTTCATTATTTAAAAGCTTTTGCTTTTATATCTAGACGTTCTACCTCTTTAATAACATGAGAATTGCTGCAGCATCTTCGTAATTTTTGCTGCTCTTTTCTCAATTCCGTTCGACTTACCTACACACTCCTACGAATGACATACCAAGGTCTTCCTACAATATTTTAGGTGCAATTTTCCAGTTGTACTAAGAGGGATGTTTTACACCTTTATGATGATGTCATCCCTCCCTTCAAACAGTTCCCAAATCATATTGACCTTTTCTTGTTGCAAATTTGCTTTATAAACACCTATTTAATTTACTGTCCATTGTCAGTTAAAACTCCTTTCATCAGTGTTCGTTTCTAGACTACTCTTTCATAGAATGTCTTTGTTTCATATTTTTTTCTCCCAGATAAACAGTTCACATGAAAACGCTAGCTTCATTTATTTTTTTTCTGTCCACGTTTCTTCTACCTTTCATAGTTCTGATTCTTTGAGCTCTCTAACATTCTCAAAATATACAAATTTAGTGTTATCTGCAAGTTTAATTGCCTTGCTGGTTTGCCCCTGCCTTAGATCATTCAGTAGCACATTAAATAAGAGCAGATGTAACAGTGATCCTTGAAACACACCATTGCACACTGCTGTATACTGTATGCTGCTACCATTCTGCTATTCATTATCCTTTCTGTTGTCCTTCACTAAGTTTTCCTTTTTCCATTTGCTTACAGCCAAGAGTATTCTCTTTAATTTTGCAACCCTTTTCCAAAAATTGCCCTAATAAAAACAATGCATGTTTATGTATGGAACCTGTGATGCATCTCTTTCATCCACTTGCTTTATAAGCTGCTATAAAATAATCTCTTCATTGTCTTTGACCCTCCTGTTAGGCATGTCTCATGACTCTGCACGCTCTTAGATGTTCACAGATGGGTAAATTGTCATAGGCTTTGCTAGTTTCACAGAGGAACAAGCATATGACAGGATTATAAGATGCTACATACACTATTACTCTACTCAGGGCTGTGGGAGGTGAGATACCTGCTGATATTCCATTCTGACAGCAAACTGACAGGCATAAAGATAGGAGAAGACATATCCCAGGGTCCCTCCTTTTCTGCTCTACAGTCAGAATATGTAGATGAATAAACAGAGGGCCGTAGGCAGATCCACAGGAAAAGAAGGACCCTATGTTTGCTTCTCAAGACATAAACTATAATTCTCCTTTGTGATTTGTCTCCAGATCTGCTGTGTGTGTGAGGAAGTTGAGGAGGGTGTGCAATTATCTGTCTCTCTTTATTCAAACCATACAATAAAATTGCAGGCTTGCCCATATGATTTTCCTATATTTCTTACATTATATATATTTCCCTAAGCAATGGAGTTAAACTTCTGGTTCCTAAAATCACTCTTCTATCTCTTCTTTTTTTATGCTCACTAGTAGGTTTGCCTTTCTCTGATACTTTCCAATTCTCTATGGCTTTTAAAAAACAATTGTAAGTGGTTCAGTAAGTTCATTAGCTAATTCCCTGAATACCCTAGAATGCATGTTCAAAGTCATTATTACCTCCTAATTGTCCAGAGCTCTTTTACTCATTTTGTATAGCACTAATGCTTTCTCCTTTTTGAAAAGCAAGCCTTAGGAAAACATCTTAGCATTTTGCTTATTTTTGAATATTATCCATTTTATCCCATTCCTTATTTGCTTACGAGCTAAATCTCTCACTTATTTTTCTTTGTCCCCGTATTAGTTCTGTAGCCATCTTCCTTAATCCCTCAACCCCAGTTTGCTGTCATCTATTCTGTTGTTTTTATTGCATAATTGTTTTCAGTTGTAAGCTATGTACTTTTCACTTCTAACAGATTGTTTTAGCCCATCAAGGATTTCCTTTTTTCCTTACATTCTTTCCTTACAGACCATGTATCTTTATCTTTCAGAATTTTACATTGTCTCACATTTTGTATGACTTTCTTCCAAATATGTATTTTAATAAACATTTTCGAATTTAACGTTGTGATGTAGTGTCCCGATTGATTGATGACTGCTATGTCCTATGAACATCCAAAGGAGTTATATCTTGCCATCTGAATTTGACATTTTACTCTTAAGAAATATAATATTTTTATATTGCTTCATTCAGAGAAAATGTCTTTTTATTAAATTCAAGCAGATTGTGGTCACAAGGTATTGAATGTCACTCTATTTCTCACGATTTCTACTAAACCTTATTGAGCAGGCTAGTTAAATCCTCTCCTTTCTGGATCATAAATTTGCCCTCTCTGATGATGCACGTTCAGTTGTGTTTTTTATCACACAGCTGTCTTGGTACTTAATGTCCCCCATGACAAGTATGATTTTGCACATCTTAGGAGATGGTTCAGGAATT
The DNA here is from genome assembly GCF_003343035.1 of Apteryx rowi. Classification (NCBI taxonomy): domain Eukaryota; kingdom Metazoa; phylum Chordata; class Aves; order Apterygiformes; family Apterygidae; genus Apteryx; species Apteryx rowi. The sequence goes on from NW_020451309.1 coordinate 198,982, forward strand.
TTCTTCTCTCATCCAGTCTTGATGCTGTACTGCAGATGTTCAATGTAAATTGACCTCCATACTCTCTTTCTGGTATCCTTGACCAAAGAGCTTCACTAACTTTTGAAACATTAAAAAACATTTGTTTTATTTGTGTTTTGGTTAATCTGTGTTCACGTATGTTTTAGTTCTGTGACTAATGTGAATTAGTTTAAGACAGTTTATTTGTCAGTGGTAGTGGGGTAATCTACCTAATTTAGTACACAGAAAAAGCATAGGTACAGTTAGTTACCATGGAGGAAATGACATTCTATAAGTTTACCTTGAGTTTACCTAATGGCAATCTCCTCACCTGTCCAAATACACAGTAAAATGTGGTACTTGATATAAATTATTTATGGTAATTAGTTTATGGGCCCAAATCTTCAGCAAAAGATTTTGTCTCCATTTTATGCATCATTTACTCACACACACACACACACACTTCTTTTTGCCTCAGTGTAGAAATTTTCTTCAATAATTTTAACATGAAAGATTTCCAGAACTACCTTGTCAAGTTTCAGATATTTCCAAAAAAACACTTAGTGGTATTTTTGTAATTGCTTGTAATAAAAGAACCTCAGTGACTTCAGCTGGGATTAAAACCCAGTTGTGGAAAGACCAGAAAGTATACACAAATAAATCAGTTTCCGTTCTGAAGATCAGACAATTCAGACAGCCAAGACAGACAAAGGGAGAAGTGTTACTATCTTATTTTACAGGTAAGGAACTGAATAATAGAGAGATTAAGGTCACACAGGGAGTCTGTGGCAGGTCTGGGAACTAGTCCCAGTACACTTCCTTAATCACAAAACCATTCTTCATCCTGAAAGATTTTATTGTTTATTCTTCAGACACCTTCTATGGGGCATAACAGGAAGATGAAAGGGAAGCAAAGTATGGATCAAGCTTCAGATCCAGAGCGAGGATAACTTTGCTGTTTGACTTCAAGACTAACTCCAGGACTTGTACTGATGGCTCTAAATTCTTTGCCAGCGGAGCCCTTATCAGCTCCTGGTGATCTGGAGGCATAGGGATTTTAGATCTAAGTATTAAAACAGGTTTTTACACATCTAATTCCCACTGATTTTAGTAAGAGTTAGATACCTATTTCCCTCTGTCAGTCTTCCTAACCTTTATGATTTTGTGCCTTTATGCTAATAGCTATGAAGATCAAAATATATTTATTTCCTGTTTTGGCCCAGGTTTACAAAGAAAATGTTTAAGAAATTACTTTTGTTTTCCTCTTTATTCACATTAATTTGCATTGATTGAGAATTAAGTTTTTTCCATCTTGCCTAATTTATGGAAATAAACATGTCTTTAGGACGTTAATATACTATTCTTATGGCATAAGGAGGAAGCTGCTGATCCAAAAAGGTCCCACTTATCATCGCCTAAATTCTAACAGCCTGTGGATTCTAAGATCTGCTAATTTACACCAAGGAAGGCCTTTACAGATTTGTCCTGGTCCTCTGTCACTAGGGACTTTCATTGTATCAGGCACTATGTTTTGTAGCTTTATGATGGCTTTGAAAAGGAAAAATAAATGTCAGCAGGCAAAAAGGCCAAGAAACTGGGAGAACCGATGCTCACTAACAGATCCTTTGGGGATTAGTCATACCAGTTCTTGGTTCTTTCTTTCCACAGGCATTTTTACAATAAATGATATAAGATCTAAAAGCAAGATAAATGTTAAAGGTTCTGTAGTTACTGTCTAGTCCAACGAACAAGGGAAAATTGAAGAAAATAGCATCTAAAAAGTCTAAGCCCCTGAATTCAAATCTTCAGTAGTTTTGAGAAGCAAAGAGAAGGTCTTTCTATTTATAGCTTTAATTAACTTGAATTCTGTGTCTCCTGTGGCTTATACAAAGAAGCACAAAGCATATATTTAAAAAGAAACCTGTAAATGCATTTTGTTATCAAAATTAGTTGTGTTCTGAATTATATATACTTTTCATAGAAATGGTTGTTATTAGTTTCTTTGCTACATCAGTCATTTATTCTTTAAGTTTTTCCCTATATTAAAAACAACAGAAAAGCCCACAACATATAGATACTGAATTATTTCAGTTATAATAGCCTCATAATTCATGTACTACTTATTTATCTTGTGGGTTATTTTAGTGGTTACTCAGCTACCCTCCTTCCATAGCATGGCATCTATAATTGATTTAGGAAAGTGTAAGTATCTGTTTGACCTTATGTTGTTTTTTTTAATCCTGTCTAAAGATCCTCTTTATATGTGTATAATAGTCCCTGCTGATAGAATTCAGCACTAAATGAATTTTCAGTGTTTAAGATTCTTAAAGGTTCATGATGTCTGTTCTGATGAGAAATCATTATGGTATAAACTGTACCATGACCTGTATAATCAGCTGATGATTTTTCCTGTCCTTGCTTTTTGCATTTTCTGAGAACAAAGCTTTTGCCCACCTGTCCTCATTTCCATGGGAAGCCTTTCCATGAGAGCCCTGCATTAGATTGCTTTGCTTGTTTTTGAATGACATTCAAAATAAAAGACTCTTTAACACGCACTTTAAGGTGGCTGTGGTTTTCCCTTCATTATTGTTACAAGCTAGCATATAAATAATAACAGAGATTATCCTCTAAAATCTGTCACACTGAGGAGGCCAACCCCCTACCCTCCAAAATTACCTTCTAAATCAAACCAAAAGAAGGGATCCCTAAGTCACTTTCCTCAAAAGTTGTCCCTGAATCATTGAACCACAGAATAAATTAGGTTGGAGGAGACATCTGAAGGTCATCTAATTCAACCTCCTGCTCAGAGCAGGGCTGACTTTGAAATTAGAGCCCCTGAGTTCCACAGGCAGTGAGACCCACTGATCGGTCAGTTCAATCTTCCAATCTTTCCCTGCCATCCTTCCCTACCCACCCCATCAAGGTTTCTCCCCACTGCATATGCAAAGTAGCTTGCTTGTATTTCAGAGAGGAGTAAGTAATCTTTAACTATCTTGCTCTAAGGTAAGTTATGCTGCATATTTATTTTGACATGCAGCCTTCCTTGGAGCTTGTGCCTTCAGGCATTGTTCCAGGAACCAGAACTTCCCCTGCAACTTGTTCTGCACAACAGTAGATCCCATGCCAAAACTTGACCTTGTGAATGGGCAGAAGAAAGGGGGGGAGAAGGGGAGAGCGGGTAGGGTTGGGTAGCTGGGAGATTTATACAGTACTGGTTTTGGAAGGCTGTATATACAGTTGGTGAGGAGTTGGTCTGAAGCCATGAGGATGAATATCAGTGTTGGAAAGTAGGATGTTAGTAGTAGTAAGCAGGGAAAGGGGTCTGTCAAAGGATCATACACTGCGAATGAGACTCACTTTTTTGACTCCTCTCTTACACTGTGCCTCCTCATCGCATTGTAGTTTATGCATCTGCTATTAACACTGCAGTCCTTTTACATGTTCAGTACATAGCAAGTGAAACCATGAAACAGAGGTTAGTGTTCTGCATGGGAGGTAAAATACTTGTGTTTTGAGCTACAGAGCCAAGCATGGGTGAGTGCCTACTCAGAGATGGGAAGGATTCTCGAGAGAGGAAAACGTTAGCAGCTGATTTGCACAGCCAGCACATTTTAACAGCCAGTTCTACTGAACTGAATAGTCCTCCTCTGGAATGGCTGTGGTAGCTGGGCTCGTTAAGAGTTATTTAGGGATCTACCTCTATATTTTTCATACATGGAGTCCTGCACCAGGAAAGACAGGCTCTGTGTATGTGTGTTTTGCAGTGGGCACTGAGCACTTTGCAAGATCAGGACATTTCAAACTTACTGCTGTTTTATTAATATCACAAATACTGTCATGGCAACTAATGGCAGTGGTGCAAACAGGCAACCTTTTGTAGATACTCAAGCAGCAGAACAAGGAAAATTAGAAACAATAATTATCCCAACTTTCTGGCAGTGATCTATAGCTATAAACAGTGAAAACTGAAAACAGCACTTATCAGCTTCTTGTGCAGAAGCAAGTACCCTTTGGAAATGTTTGTAAGCTTATTTTATATCTATCTGTCTATTCTATATCTATCTGTCTATTCAGTATTCTGATGTGCCACCTACAATACTGAAAAAATGAAATGAACTCTGTGAGCTGGATATGATTGATAAGTACTTTTTTTGCACTAAAATTTAGTACTTAGACTTTAAATATCACATATGTTGCAGGGTTTGAGCTTGCATTATATTCTGAGAAAGGGACTATTTTCTCAGTGCTGCATTAAATAAGCACCTTTTAAAATCCTGAATCTTAGTCTGCATTCTCCACAGATTACAGTAGGCTGTGCACATGGCTCCTTCCACCTCACATGCTTCATATTTGTACTCTGGAGCCTAAAGATAGCATGATGACCATGGCCATAAGGGAGGAGAGGTGAGGATCAGATAATATCAGTACGTGGCTTAGAATATCTGGCCCTCTGCGCAGCTAAGAATTCTCTTCTTTAGAATTGTTACAATTCTACATCTCAAGAGCGGACCATACATGAGCACCTGAAGGAGCCAGTGGTGAACAAGCAGCTATTTTTTAGTGGGACCATGCTTCCTTAACTCAAATGTATACCTAATGCATTTGGTCAGCGTAGGATATGGTCTGTGACCAGCATCCTTGCTCATAAACCGTAGGAAGAAACAAAATGCTTCTTTTAGGCAGAGATTATTCAGAAATGCCAAACAGCACATTAGTTTTGCTTCACCTAAATTCAATTAGAGCCTCTGTATGAAGCTTTAACTATCATTGCTTTTTTTTACATTGAATTAAATATGGCTAGGTACAATAGTGCCAATCAGGACTTTCTGTACTGTAAAGGTGATCACACTATGCTTCATATATCCTTTACCTGCTAGCATGCTAGATTTCTTATAGTATGATGWTTTCTTTAATAACATTCCTTTCCTGTGGCTGTTCAATGAAAATAAAATTCTAGATATCTTGGAACTGACATTAATCTGCCTGACATTAGCATTTTTTGGAAGGAGTGATGGAAAAGTGAGGGTTGTCTTTGTTTCTGTGAGAAAATAAAAATGAAGGGACTAAGCATTTTACAGTTTGTAGCCTGTAGCCACTTGGATAAAACAAGAATATTGCTGACTAAAAGCAGATTTTCTACTTGGGCAATTATATTTCCACTGATACTAACTTTCCTCTCAACTTCCGCTCTGGTGTATAAAAACCTTCCACAGAGGTAAATTGCTATGTTTTTTTTCTGGGAGAGGACAGGATTTCTTCACATATTTTCAAATGTTAAAATCTTGCTAGGGAAGAGACCACATGTCAAGAGAAAATCTTCCAGTTTTAAAGCCAAACTCCTGATTTTGAGAGAAAGGTAAGTCATGATTTGTGATCAGTTAAGATAGGCAGCATTAGAAAGCTGGGTTTTGACACATTTAAAGTGTAACTGGTGGAAAAGAAGAGACTGTAACTTGTGGCATCTGATATCTGTATCTGTAATACCTGATAATCTGATATCTGTAGTCTGTATTAGGATGTAATTAGAATTGTTTTCCTAGTTACCTGTCCTAAAAATAACGTAAAACTAAGGCCCTAGTTTCAAGCTTCTCAAATTTACTGAGGGTAGTGTATTCCCTTTCCTCTCAGTGGCTTGTCTTTGGATGTTCAGTTCCTGTTTTAAATTCCTTTTCCAATCTCATCAGTAGTTTTTATTTCCTACTGATGATTTCCTATTTTTTAAATTAGTTTGAGTAGCTTCAAATTTCCATCTCTTTTGAACACTGTGACAAAATACTGGATTATATTAGAAGTAAATGCAGCATAAATCAGTAAGAAAGGACAATTGTAGCTTTGAGTCACCTTATCAGCTTTCAGATTCTGGAAACAGCCAGAGACCAAATCAAAAAGAAACAGGAAAGTACCAGGTCACTCTTCTACATCCATATCTTCAAAGGAAAACTGTGTTGTAAGAATCATTTTTCATGACCAATACATCTTAATAATCCAAGTTGATCCCAGAGTGGGATCATTTTCATTGTTGTTAGACTTTCTTCTTTCTTGATCAGAATAAATCATGTCTTCTCTGTTTTTTAAGCAATATGGGAACTACTTTTTCTCATTTGTCAGCATGATTTATTACTTCATTACTTAAAAATCTTCCTTTTTGAAGTACATCTGGTCTATTTGACTAAAATGTACACATTTTGTAAGCTTCTACCACATGTCACTTACTAGAGGTGTGAAACTCTACAACAGAGTTTCAAGCAGGACACCCTTTTCCTTCATTATCGTTAAGAGCAACACTGTATTCAGTGTCCAGTGTTGCACCTACTAAAATCAAATCGGGCTGCTCATCAGTTCATCACGTCCATAAACAAAACCAGAGAACTCGAAATAAGATGCATAAGGTTTGGAAGGAGAGGTCTTGATTTTAAGGTAATCTTATCTAATAATAATAATTTAGTCTTACTTTTGTCCATTTACATTACTTTCCTTTCTTGTGTAACATCTGCCTTTTACACACAGATTTTCCTTGGCATTTTGTAGCCAGCTACTTTCTTGCTTATAAAAATTATTCTCATTCTCTACTCCTTTAGACTTACGTGAATCAGGACCAACTTGCTATCAAACTTACTGACTTAATCAAAATCAGTAGAGTTAATCCTGTAAAAGTGAGTTCAGAGACACACCCACTACTCATTGTAAATTTAGCCTTTTTTCTCATAAATCTTTTCACAAGCAAAGATTTCTAGTTCAATCTTTAATATTATTATTTGTTACTATTTGCCAGTTCTTGCAATATCAGCCACTGATTTAAAATTCATCTGTTATCAATAAATCATTCACTTTGCATTTTTCTGATTATTCATTCTTTGCAGTGGAGGAGTGGTAAMCTCCCTCAAAAACATTTGACTGAGCCTTGTTTTGCTAGATTACTTCCTTTTTTGAAACAGAAAAATGACAAAACAAATACTTCAGCTCATGTATAAATAACCTTGTGAGAGCCTGGATGTACACATCCGTATGAAGGGCCAGTCTCTCCCCTAACATGCACGTTAGAAACACTGTGTTCAGATTCATACTTGCAGACAGTTCACAAAAGAAGGATTATCTTTTCTTGTATTGAACTATGTGATTCAATAATCATTACTGCACACTTGTCTCATATTCGGTCACTATGTCAGTTTTTGACATATTCATAGTACAGGTATACCTCGGAGATATTGCGGGTTCGGTTCCAGACCATCGCAATAAAGCAAATATCACAATAAAGCAAGTCACACAAATTTTTTGGTTTCCCAGTGCATATAAAAGTTATGTTTACACTGTACTGTAGTCTATTAAGTGTGTAATAGCATTATGTCTAAAAAAACAATGTACATACCTTAATTAAAAAATACTTTATTGCTAAAAAGTGCTAGCTATCATCTGAGCCTTCACTGAGTGTTAATCTTTTCGCTGATGGAGGGTCTTGCCTCAATGTTGATGGCTACTGACTGATCAGGGTGGTAGTTGCTGAAGGCTGGGGTGGCTGTGGCAATTTCTTAAAATAAGACAGCAATGAAGTCTGCTGCATCGATTGACTTTTCCTTTCATGAAGGATTTCTCTGTAGCATGTGATGCTATTTGATAGCATTTTACCCACAATAGAACTTCTTTCCAAAGTGGAGTCAATCCTCTCAAACCCTGCCGCTGCTTTATCAGCTAAGTTTATATAATATTCTAAATCCTTTGTTGTCATTTCAACAATGTTCACAGCATCTTCACCAGGAGTAGAATCCATGTCAAGAAACCACTTTCTTTGCTCATCCATAAGAAGTAACTCCTCATCCATTAAAGTTTTATCATGAGATTGCAGCAATTCAGTCACATCCTCAGGCTCCACTTCTAATTCTAGTTCTCTTGCTGTCAGTTCTAGTTCTGTTGCTGTCAGCCTGTCCTTTGAAGCTTTGAAGCCAGGCATTGACTTCTGCTCTCTAGCTATGAAAGTCCGAGATGGCATCTTCTTCCAATATAAAGCTGTTTCGTCTACACTGAAAATCTGTTGTTTAGTGTAGCCACCTTCATCAATTATCTTAGCTAGATCTTCTTGCTGCAGCTTCTACATCAGCACTTGCTGCTTTACCTTGCACTTTTATGTTATGGAGATGGCTTCTTTCCTTAAACCTCATGAACCAACCTTTGCTAGCTTCAAACTTTTCTTCTGCAGCTTCCTCACCTTTCTCAGCCTTCATAGAATTGAATAGAGTTAGGGCCTTGCTCTGGATGAGGCTTTGGCTTAAGGGAACGTTGTGGCTGGTTTGATCTTCTATCCAGACCACTAAAACTTTCTCCATATCAGCAATAAGGCTGTTTCTCTTTCTTATCATTCGTGTGTTCACTGGAGCAGCACTTTGAATTTCCTTCAAGAACTTTTCCTTTGCAATCACAGCTTGGCTAGCTGCTTGGCACAAGAGGCCTCGCTTTTGGCCTATCTCAGCTCTCGACATGCCTTCCTCACTAAGCTTCATCATTTCTAGCTTTTGATTTAAAGTGATAGACGTGYGACTCTTCCTTTCACTTGAGCACTTAGATGCCATTGTAGGGTTATTAATTGCCCTAATTTCACTATTGTTGTGTCTCAGGGAATAGGGAGGCCCAGGCAGAGGGAGAGAGACGGGAGAATGGCCGGTCGGTGGAGCAGTCAGAACACACACAACATTTATCGATTAAGTTCGCCGTCTTGTATGGGTGTGGTCTGTGGTGCCCCAAAACAATTCCAATAGTAACATCAAAGCTCACTGATCACAGATCACCATAACAGATATAATAATAATGAAAAGTTTGAAATATTGTGAGAATTACCAAAATCTGACACAGAGACACAAAGTGAGCACATGCTGTTGGAAAAACGGCGCCGATAGACTTGCTTGACGCAGACTTGCCACAAACCTTCAATTTGTAAAAAACACAGTATCTGCAAAGCGCAATAAAGAGAGGTGCAATAAAACGAGGTATGCCTGTAGATTATTAACAGAATTGTTCTTCTTCCTTTCATTTGTGCAAGTAATACCTCTCACCTAGGTCAAGCAATGTTTAACACTGAAAGCTTCCCATATTTGCTAATGCAGGCTACATATTTGATACTACCTTGCCAAAATACAGTAACACCTCATTTGTGGTGTCATGGAATTCTGGCAGTCTGAATGCTTGTCTTCATAACCCTGATAATGTTTTTTTTAAAGCAGATTTTTGGTGTGTGATTCTTAGAAGGTTTTCTCTAAATGAGCTAAAAAACCACAGTATTTCCAGGTAACATCCTATCAACACCTTCTTGTTTCAGTTTCTTGTCTAGAACCCTTTTTCTCCATCATAGAGATGTTGATACTATTTTTTCCTAATTCTCATTGTCTATTTCTTAAAATGGCAGAAAGCTTATTTAAATGTAAGCTCTTCGGAACAAACACTGCTTTACTCTGTGTACAGTGCTAGCTGTTTCAGTTTAGAGAAGTACAAAAAGACTTTTCACACTTCAAATAATCCTTAGCTAAAGGAAAGATTTCTCAATAAAAGGTTTCTCTTTTTGCCATTTTCCTTTCTAATCTCTGTATTGCAAAACAGAAGCTTTACATTACAGGTTTTGATGATACATTTAAGAAGGCCTTAATGAAGTAGCTTAAGAAAGAAGATGACAATATTAATGAACTTCAGTGTAAAATTGCTCTTTAGAAGGTGAGACAATCTTCTTGTTGTAAATGATAATATAGAACTGTTATAAACCATGGGTATCACAAATGAAGCTAACTGGAACAGCAGTCAAATACAGTAGTTACAAGAATCTAAACATTGTCATGTTGGATATTTCAGATTATTTAGGATATGTACTTATTTTTATTCTTGTACATCCCCTTTCCTGACCCCATTTGTAAAATGATTAGAATGTGAAAATGTGAAGGAAATAAAAATGTTCCTTCAAGTAGGATAACAAAGAGAATTTTGGAATGTAAACCTCATTTCCATGTTTCAGCTGCAAAGATAATGTCCTTGTGCAGGAAAGCCTGTTTAGAGTCTTGAAGCAATTGTACTGACACTGTTAGCCAATGTTTGACAATTAAAGAACTGAATTAGCTTTTTATACTTCTGCAGAATTGAAATTTCATCAAATTGTTCAAAAAACCCACTATTTTCAAACATGAATCAAAATGAAATATGTTTAATTTTAAAAATAAAACAGCTGGTTTTGGTTTTCTCCCATGTTCAAATTGTGCCTTTTCTTGCAAAGACCCCTGTAGTTTAAATAACCTAGTCAGTGTACACTAATAAAAATCTCATTAAATTAAATGGTCACTAGGCATATGGAATGTCCTGTCGCAATTTCCAGAGACAGTTTGTTACAAGACACCCTGCTATGTACCTTTTGCTTTATCAAAATAAAAGAGAAAAAGAAAAGGTTGAAAAATATGTTTGTTTCTATGAAAAATATATTTCCAGTGTACTAGGAAAAATTGATTTTTTTTTTTTAATGGAACGAAAGAGTTGGCTTATTCCATGTCTCATACATTTATAGCACAGCCTACAATAAATATATATAATCAACAGAATCGGTTAGTAATTTTCATCGTCTGAACTATTACTTGTTTCTTTTGGAGGCTGGCAATTCAAGAAGTAATTCGGTATATATTGTATCAAACTGTTTGAAAGCACATACTGTACTTGTTTGCCAGCAAACATTATTTCTGAAATGGGGGACTGTTTTTCTTGCAAATGTTTTTCTTTCTTTCCTTTCTTCTCTTCAAAAAAGAAACAACTGTGGATACACCGAATACTTGTAAAAGCACATTACAAATATCACACTGAGATGAGTTTAGTACCCATGGTTCTCTGTGGACATTCCCCTCCATCCTGCCTGCCCAAACAAGGTCTGTGATATTTTGCTGAGGTAGGAAGCAAGAAATAGGACTAATAAAAACTAATTTTCCTTTTTGAGATTTTATCAGAAGCATAAATTTCCAGAAGTTGCTAAATTATCTATCATGCTTTCCCATATCTCCTCCATACTCATGGAAATCACAATGCTGAAATTTGCAGTTCTTTACATTTGTCTCAAATCTTCTGGTCCAATCTTGTTTCACCAGTTGTCCTTGTATTCATTAATATCCCATTCTGAAAGGCATACAGTATCTCTCCTGGTATCCTAGTATAGAAGCCCTAGTATCTTAAGTATTATTATATGATTGGTTGTCTTTAACAGCTGTACCATTTTCTCTGGCTCCTTCAACAGCTTGCTGCTAAACCAATCTAATGTATTTATGCAGAAAATTTCCCCTGAAGTACACTAAAAAACAACACAGATAATAGCTACTTGCTCCAAGTAATTTTTGTAGAGCCTTCATTAATTTTCTTCTGCTTATACTTGTGAATACTCTTTATACTCACAATTTAGATCAAAACACTTTCCTCACATGGACAATGTTAATCTCATTATTACTTGCTAAATATACATGAAATGGCCCTTGCATGTTACATGTTAATTACACTGATTTTCCTTCTGCCATACTCTCTCCAGTTATGAATGACTCCTTAAAGACTACAGGGCAATAGACTGAACCAGTTTTGTATAATAATAATTTCCTTTGGGAACAGGACAGATAATAACAAGAGCATACTTTCAGTTTTTCCAAGAATGAGATATCTTTGAGAAGGGATGGATCTTAACATTCCTCTAGACTCTTCGTGATGCTTGGAGGGATACGCTGAGCACGCTCAGACTCAAGGACAGACTCTTCACTAGGTGCAGCTTGAAGAATTTTGCTGTTAATCCTGATTATGGTATGTAAAAGAGCTGATCTCTGTATTTAGATCTTACAGGATAATGAAGCCATTATGGCTGAAATGTAAAATGATTTTAACAACAGTTGGCTTAAAAAAGAGGAGCAAATAGTATTCTTCTGAAAATCATTTGTGTAGATACAATGAAATCTTTCTGAGTACATAGCATGATTCTAAGGTGCCACAATGTTATGAAGCGTTAAAGCAGCAGCACATAAAAGTACAGGAAGGGGTTTAACTAGTCAAAATTTCCATGACAGCTCCTTTACGTGGAGTTTCTAGCAGTTCCTATTGCTTTCAGCAAACAGAAAAAAAAGGGGAAAAAAAACCACACCATGAGAAATGCATGGCTTTCACTCCTTTATTTTGTCATTTTTACTCTAAATATTTAAATTATATATAAATCATTATATATTGTACATATTGAAATCATATTCTCTTCTTACAGGAAGTATTCACTCACCACCACCCCCTTTTAATTAGTGTGTAAGAGAAATGACTGATAGAAGGCAAAACCCAACCATCTGCATTTCTCATCTTTGTCATTTTTCAGATAGAATTCACAGGTGTCTTTTAAACAATGATGAATTAGAAGGCACAATCTTTTTTCCTACTCATTCATTTGTTAACTACCTCTGTGATAATAATGTATTTGCATATTTAATTTCCTCCATTGTAAATGAGCACCTTTGAACCACTTCCTAATTATTTTACAGTTTTCTTGCATTCTTCGTTATTGATGCATTCTATTTACCAAATAAAATGACTTTTCCTCCAAAGGATATCTGCAATTATTATAATGCTATGCATTTATCAGCTGGTTCCAAATACAAAATTAGAAGGGTCAGAAGGAGAGGGAGTTTTTAAAATGAAGCAGACATTAAAAAGGTATAGTTCTTCCTTTTGTCTGAAGTTATCCTTCCTTTACCCTCCCTTTTCTATGTGAAAAATCTGAATAAACAGGCCGTGTATGCTCTAATACACTGGAATAAGGAAAACATAATTTACAACTTCAAGAGAGATGGCAAGGAAGATACTGCAGCAGTCCTGGTGGTTGTCCTCCAGTCACTAATCACTAGTGACCGCTGATAACTTGGTCTGAGATTTCATATATTCTCTGATGAGTCTTTCCATATCCCTTGATCATACATATCCCTTCTGATGAGTGTGTGGGTATAGCTATCATTTTATTCAGCTACATTATGTATGGGTGGCAGAATCATGTTATCACTCAGGATGCTACCCAAGGCTCCAATTCTATCCATGCAAAAAAGCCATCCTTTGGCTCTTGGATACACATCCAAGATACACATACATCATCCTCTTTACTGATTATAAGTCTTTACAGATCTTTTTAAGTTCCTTTTTAAAATTATTTTTTAAGTCTTCCACGTGCCACTAAGGCACTAGGGCCACTAAGATGATTAAGGGACTAGAGCATCTGTCATGTGAGGAAAGGCTGAGAGAGCTGTTTACTCTGGAGAAGAAAAGACTGCGAGGGGATCTTATCAATGTGTATAAGTATCTGAAGGGAGGGCGTAAAGAGGATGGGGCCAGACTCTTCAGTGGTGCCCAGCAATAGGATGAGAGTCAATGGGCACAAACTGAAACACAGGAAGTTTCATCTGAGCATGAGGAAAAACAACTTTACTGTGAGGGTGACAGAGCACTGGAACAGGTTGCCCAGACAGGTTGTGAAGTCTCCATCCTTGGAGATATTCAAAAGCTGTCTGTATAGGGTCCTGGGCAACATGCTGTAGGTGACCCTGCTTGAGCAGGAGGGTTGGACTAGATGATCTGTAAAGGTCCCTGCTTCCAACCTCAACCATTCTGTGATTCTGTGGGGTGTTGCACTTATCTGTCCTCATCAGGTACCTGGACAATATTTTCAAAATAAAATAAAGTAAGTCCATTATGTTTTCCCTCTCCCTGCCCTTCTCACCTCTAACTTCCTCCATTCTTTCATCCTTAGCTGTCTCACTAGCATTGTACATCAGTCTTTCCACCTCCATGATGCTGGTCCTTCCGAATTCCTAACCTTCCATTATGTGTTCCTTAATCTCTCATGCTCCTCTCTGAATCCCCCACAAATTATAAGTAAACCCTAATCTCTATCATGCATTGTTATTTCAAGTGATAGTATCAGACAGCCCTAAAGGAAGCCAACACAGAACTTCAGAGGCTGGGAGAAAATGTATGGGTTGCACATTGGCAATGCTGGCAGTTCTACCTCAGCATCACTTCAACATTTAATCAACTACAAAAGCCATTTAATGCTTGGGATACTCCAATGCTATAAATATGATCCATTAAGTAATTACACAGCTTTATGTCCTGTAACATATTTGGTAACACTTTAAATAAAATGTCTTCATGCATTTCAATGCATTTTTAATTTAGACTGGATACAGCTATGATTGCCTGCTAGATAAATAACAGTTCAAATTTAAATGGATGTATCGAGATTGCACAACTAGCTAGTAATTAAATATCTTGGGATATTGCAGTTGAAAATATCGGTATTTTTCAATGATTAATTAATAACATATGATAACTTTGGTGAAAAGCGTCTTTCCTAATAGCACATTGTCAGCCACTTGGAGATGCAGTGTAGAAAGGGCCATTACTTTGCCTCCAAATGCAGACTCTAGTAGAGATTGCTTTGCGAGTGTGGAGAAAAATCCATGTTGGTCCCTGGGTTTCATTATCTGTATATCACTATCACCTGAAGATGAGTTGTCTCAGTTTCTTTCTTACCCATGGTATTGAGGATATAATATGGCTGGCATATTTGTGTCTGTTTTGTAAAACTGTAATATGAAAACAGACAAACTGGCCTTAATTGAAAAGTCAAAATGTTTTCTTTTCACCATTTTTAAATGAAAATTGTACCTTTGGATTAAAAAAGGCCTTTTCATTTCATACTTTTCCTTAACTTTATTTTTAATTTAAAAACTTAAAAAAAACCTTACTTGACTTTGAAATAAATTCTGTATCTTATGATGAAATTCCAAGTTGAATTTTTACTTCTTATTTCGTATAAAATATCAAAAAATAGTAATTGTGAATGATACCAAATATACCTTTGGAACTGTTAAAGAACAAAGAATAAATAAATGAAAAGCTATACAAATCATACTATTAATTCAGAATGGAACTAAGTTTCTCTGGCCTTTGGAATCTACATCACTGTAAATGCAGACTATAACTGAAGACTGTAAACTTTGCTGCACTTGTGATTTCACACTAATATATTTAACAATGTAATATCTGAATAACAGAGAGATCGTGTGTTCTGCAATTTGCATGACAGTGAAGTGCTAGTTGAGAATACTGCTTGGCTGAACACTTCAATATTGCAAGTATTCGCTAACTTCCAAATATCAAAAGACACACATACACACACACACACACACAAATCAAACCTCTTTATATTGGCAGCCATTATCCAGCTAGTTGAATTCCAGCTGAAATATTTGGAAGAGTAAGATATTTACTTCCGCCGCACAAGTTACGTCAGCACAGCAAATCACCTTCTTAAATTTATATCAATATAATTATTAATAACTTGTATTTAATGGGTTGTATCTAGGATGGACATCCAGGAGGATGGCAAAGCTCAATCATACAAGATTATCCAAAGTTTTATGCAGTTACTGCATTAAGCCCAGAAAATGATTTTTTATTACATGCAGAAAATAATTTCTTATTATGTGTTTCTTCATTTAATCAGTAAATGTAATTACAAATGTTAATAAATTTTTCACTCTTATAAAGCCATGAAAACACAAAAACCTACAGAAAAAATTATATAGGTTTGCCCAATGACAGCCTGTGTTTCTTAAGCAAGCACAGTTCTAAGACAATCAAAACTATTAAGCAGCATAGGGATGATGACAAAGCTTTGTGGGAAACAAAGGCTACAGCCCTTGTCTGGAAGGCATGAACAGGCTAAAGAAAATGCCATGACTGAAAAGCATTGCAGTTAAGCTGGTAACTAGACAACAGTTGTTTACAATATCCATGGTTTTGGATATTCACAGAATCACAGAATCACAGAATGGCTGAGGTTGGAAGGGACCTCTGGAGATCATCTAGTCCAACCCCCCTGCTCAAGCAGGGTCACCTAGAGCATGTTGTACAGGATTGTGTCCAGGCGGGTTTTGAATATCTCCAGAGAAGGAGACTCCACAACCTCT
>NW_020451310.1:0-23862 GCF_003343035.1 Apteryx rowi
CTGTCAGAGGGTCGGTCTGGGTCCAAGCCTCTGACACAGCAACTCCAACAGCCACTGGGGAACGCGCTCTGCAGCATGTCACAACCATACTTGAGGAAGCGTACACCACAGGGAACAGAAACGAAGGTWCCTTYRYGYGCCCTTCTGCGCAAACTGCTGTGCAAACTGCTGCRTCTGTTCGCTGCCTCGTTCAATGAAATACTGATGGCAGTTACTGCTTCTTGCCAGAAGAGCAAAAAATTTAACCAGTAGTTACCTTTGCATAATGCAATAAGTTGAATTTCACAAGTCTCCTGTTTTGGTAGCTTTACTGAGATTTTCCATATTTTTTGGGTCTCCAGAATGGTGTAGGACTGGTTGTTACGGCAAAATTGTTTGTTAGTTCTGGGCTTGCATGAGAGATCCAAACTGTTGCTTTCTTTATGATATCTCAGAATTTATTCTGTAATTATTAACTAAATGCAGACTAAGAAAGACTGGAGAAGTTAGATCAAAAACACATTCCTGCTGAAAAGTGTTACATATTAATATTATTGTTTTTATTATCATTTCATAGCTTTCAAGGTGTTCTAAAATCTGGTAAATATTTCAGAACATTTTCAGCTTTTCCGAACTGGTTGTCCTGTCTGTGATCACAGACTGTGATGAGAAGGAGTTTAACAGTGCGGGTTGTAATATGAGTGGCAGTGGCAGAGAGGGGGTTCGTTCCATTTTGCCAAAAACATTTGGCCCTTTTCACATTTAGACACAGGGATGAATGAGCCATTGATGTGATTGAGCAAGGAAGTTGTTGTTTTATTGTTCCTCTCTCTAAAAAAAAAAAAAATCACTCAGATTATGGAATTTGAGATGACTGCTAAATTTAAAGAGATTTTTTTTTCCTTTTTTGTTTAAACAGTTTGATTTTGATCACATTTATACCTCAGTCTCTTTCCAGAAGTTGTATTTACTAAGAGGGTGTAAAAGCCTGACTTTGCTGTGACTTTCTTGACCCGTTTAAGGTAGCATATCTTGTAGTCTCCTTGCAAAAGGAGAATTGTAAGAAAGAAAAATCAAATTAATTGAATTGTGATCATAATTCAGCAATGGGTTTCTAGTCTTACATTTTTGGGGCAGAGGGGTCTTCCACCTTTAGCTAAATACCACATTGCAAACCATTGCAGCTGTGTGTGCTGCACAGTCTTCTGTCTACATGACCTTATAGTGTTTAAGATACTCACCACTAGTTAAGAGTAAGGAAATGGATCGTCAGGTTTTTCATGTGAATTAYCTCCTTTCTATAGAAATGCACCTCAGACTGTGTATGATGGACTTGGACTGGTTAACATGCGATGGTTAGACCTAGCTAGAGAAGATGCAACATTTAGCCTTAGTGTGGAGCTCATCTGGATGTCAGAAAGCCCTGCCCATTATATTGACAATGTTTCCATAGCAGCAAATGCACTTCAGAAAAGAGGGAGACAAGAATCAAACTCATGACTAACATGGCTGTCCCGAGCTCGTGATGATAGAAACTTTGCGGCACCCACATTGTCACGTATCTTGCAGTGTGTGGTATGTCTAGGGAAGTCACTGAATAGTACACTAGAGAAATTAAACTCTACTTTTTTCCTAAGAGACTGTTCTGATTAGTCACTGCTAGCAGCCTTTTCTTCATTGAAGTCATGAGAACAAGCTGGGTTTGCAAGCTGAGCCCCTGCAGTCAGGATCAAATCTCACTTACATGGCTTAAATCTGGGTCCCAGAGTTCTAGTGATCTCTTGTTTCAATTATTCTGGATTTTCAGTCATGGGATTTAACACAGTAGCAACCTCTCTTGATCTGTTGCATTGGCTACTTGGTGTGTGCACTAMAACTGCTGGCACACATGCTGGCATTGAACATGGTGCAGATTCTGTACCACTTTGCTCCTGGCAGTATGCAGAAATGCAGGAGGGCATATTTGGAGTATGTTATCATTGCTGATCTTCATGGTGCTTCCCTGCCTTCCTTTGAGGCCACAGAAATCCCCCGTTGAGGGGATTTCTTGTAGCCTCTCATTTTAGTTCTGGCTACTTGAATTTTACTTAATTCTGTATGAAGCCTCAGTTCTCATCTATTGACTTGAGATTCAGTTAAAAGGGTTAAGTGTTTATATCTATCTGTTTGATAGATATATCTGATGATATACATTCAAATTTTAATTTCCAGCCTGAGGTTCAGAGTGTATGGGGAGGATGGTCTTGGTAACTCTTCTTGTTCTAAAATGAATATCTAAAACATGCCAGATGAATTTGTCCTTGGAAATGCCCCTGTGGACTCTAAAGGGAGTCTGGCCAACTAGCTCAGATGGAGGCGCCAATGTGTGGATGGTTGAGTTCCAGCCAGCATGACTGTGATTCTAACTATGTTGCCTCAGGTAACAAAAGTTAGTTTGATTTTGGGCCACTGTGCAGTGGTTACCCCCCGTGCTCGTAACTTTTTGTTCTTGGCAAGTCAAGCTGCAAGCCATCTACTGCAATCTATAAAGAATAGGTAAGCGTGGTAGAGTGGAGAGTGGTTTGTCAGGCTTTCTCTTGTATGTGCGCTAACAATTCATGGCTCTTTCTTTCCAGGTATTGATATATTCATATGTGTACAAGGGCTAGGACTAGTTCCACTTAATCCTTCAGGAAAAGAGGTTTCCAGTGTGTGCCTTCTGAAATTTTTCCACAGTCCTGTGGATGTCTCTCATATTTAACTGTCTACAAATTTGTCTTCTACTTGCTTTATAAAGCACACATTCAGAGAGAGGGTAGTGGGCTGACACCTGCAAGATCCGTTTATACTTGCAACTCAGCATCTGCATGCTGTTTGATGTTGGCCTGATTATTTCACATTTCTTCTCTTTAATTCCATCTTTTGTTGAATGGAGAAGCTGCTTCTCCCCCTCTGTGGTAAAAGATACTCTCTAAGCGTTATCATCATCACTCCTTGGACCAGTCTGAGGAGGACAGACAGTTTCCCAATATGTTTTCTACTCCTACACCAGCTTTTGTGCTGACATATTACAGATGAGATTTTGGAAGGGAGAGGAGTGTCTAAGACTTTAACTTCAGTTCTTAGTTTTTGTTTATATTTTCTCCTTTTTATAACTCTTTCTGATACCCAGTTCTCAGTTTTTCCTTCATCCATCCTGAAACAACCGAATTACACCAATTCAACAGATACTAGAGACAAAACAGACTGCAGAATTTCCCCAGGGCTTAAAAGCAGGTGGAAGAGCCATTTCTCACCTGACAGTGCTAGAATAGCAGGAGACTGAAAGTGAATCAAAGGAATCCTGAGGTACAGCAGACGTACAAAGCAGACAGTCGGTAGTGAATATTGACATGAGCCCCTCAAGGCTGGAGGCCCAAATTTATATTCCCTTGTCTTCCTAGTAGATTATGTGGCCACGGTGTCTAGGACAGCTGTCTTCAATCAGCTTAAAGATGGAAAAAGTCTAAAAATTTCAATTACATCATTCCTTCTGCAGCACAGATTGCCCCCCTGCAGGGTAATCCCAATGATTTTTTATCTGCTAGTTTCACTTCAGGCAGTGAGCTTTCCAGCATATTGACTCTTAGGGTTGGGGCAGTATTTCCTCTCTAAACAAGAAAAGCAGTTTCTTGTTGAATTTGTTAGTAGATTCCTTCCTGCTGAACAGTGAGCGGTTGCATTATTTTTTCTATGCCCAGGTGTGCCACAAGAGGCTGCCCCACTCCTCCTGTCCACTGTACAATGTTGAATTCCCTGAAGGGTCAGCACTGCGCTTTCTGCATTTTTGTTTTGTTTTGTTTTTTAGAAACAGGATATATTCAGCTGAGGAAAAGCCTCAGGAAGGATGTTGACTTATATCAGGAATTTGGTCCACTGTGTGAAAAGTAGTACATTACTTCTTCTTGCATTTGTCTGAGTTGATGCTTCATTGAATAATGTGACTCATTATATACGTGATATATTAGAAATAGATCATTGACTGGTACCTGTGGTTAAGTCACAGCAGAGTGGAAATTAACATGCTTTGCATCTTGAAATCATCTTTCGTCACCTCCAGACTGTGCCAGCTCTTATTTGTATGAAAATAGGGAACTACACTGAAAGTTGCCAATTTATGTTAAATATTGTAACAAATACAAAGCTGCTGCAGATTTACCCAACATCACACACATAAAACTTTCTCATGACAGTGTCCTGCTTTGGAAGCAGAGGAACTGAAGGAAGAGTCAGTAGCAGCTGTGCGTACCACCTCATTGGGGCCAGTGCTTGTGCTAGTCAGTTTGCTGCTATGGACCACAGAATCTCCCTGTGCCAAATTTCCTTAAAGATTGGAAAGAACCTATGCTTGGAAAACAACCTCCAAAATGTCTCTAGTGAGTATAGAAGATGGGGTAGTGAAGAAGAAAAGCCAAGACAGGTATAAGGAGGAAGGGAGTAGGGAAAACAGGGAGGCAAGAAAGAAAATACATACAGACAACTGTATTTGCGGGTAGGGGAGAAATTTGAAGATACAGCCTGACTGTGCAGTGAAACGCATTTCCCAGGGCTGCTAGAATCAGTATCCCAGTGGGCAGCAGCACGTCTGGGCTTGCTTATAATTTGCCAGCAATCTGTCTTGCCCTTCCGGCTTCTTGTTTTCTTCTCTCCCTTTCATTTTCCCTGCTGATCTTTAGCATGTTCTCTGGAGCTAACACTGCAACAGGGTCTCTAATATGACTAAAGAGCTACTGGAACCAAACTCCCTGGGAAATTATTTTTAATGAGCAAAAGCATGGCACTGAAGCAGTGAATTCCATCTCTAACACAACAAAGAAAGATCCTTACAGTGGAAATACTGCAGTGAAACCTCTTCAGATGAATAGCTTGTTAGAGGATAAAGCAGTTAGATGAATAAAAGCCTGATTATGTACCTGGAGGTAGAATGTAATAAGAATCAGAACAACTAAATGAATAATTTGGCTGCTGCTCTTGTCTGTGGGCTGTGCCTGAGCAGTCTTATCCAATACCTGCTTCCAAAAAGGCAGAGGAATTACAAGAGGCAGAGTATTCACAAGAGGATTTAGATCTGCATTTGACTGGCTGCTCATTTGTCTCTGAGCTGGGAATGTAAAGTGGGAAGGAGGCATTTCAAGCTGTTGGCTACAGAGTGGTCAATTTAGACAAGACACATGAAATATCCGGTCACACTGAGACTCTCTGATGGTAATGTGGCAGAGTGACATGACATCTCAGCACAGCCTGGCAGCATGATGGCACTGCATTAGGTGGATGTGGTAGGGGAGTGGGAATGGAGTGTGAGTGCCCTTTTTGTGAACATAATGTTCTCTTCAGTCAGATGGGGATAGTGCTCGAAAGTGCACACTACGTTACCAAGCTCCCAGAGCTTTCTCCTGTCTCCATCTTTGAGGAACTCCTGCCTCCCCTGAGCTGCCTGTTCTAGTCACAATCCCCAGGCAGCATTTATTTAGCTTGGATTAAGTGGTTAGTGTTAACCTCACACAGACTCAAGTGCTGCTTACACATTCCTTCCCATTTATTTATTCCTTTTTCTCATTACTGTCTAGCCCCATTTCCCTTGGGCTTTTGTGCTGGGCTTCTTTTTATTTTTTTGCTTGTCAAGGACTTCCGCTCCAAGTCAGCAGTTGTATAGAGAAATCCAGGTGTAAGGGTGAAAAGCTCACATGCCTTGTAAGCCATCACTTTTTTTGGGATATGCTCACCAGATCATTACAGACCATCCAGATTAGTACTGCCAAGGGAAAGGAGAATCCCAGAATACCTTCCCAAATTTGAAAATACACCCTTGCCATCTGGCAGCATAAGCCTATCCTTCATATGATTCCATCCAAAAAAACAAGTATCAACTGAGATTACCTCCCTTACGCTCATGACACTCAGCTTCCCATAGTCGTCCTGGGCAATTCCCATCACCAACCTACTAGAGCTTCCAAAACAGGGATGGTACCGCCACCTCTTCTAAGTAACTGGAAAGCTGTTGTCTGCAGCCTGGACTGTTAGCAAAACATCTTTGTCATCCTGTTCAGAGTAGTCCATACGTGGCTCTGTTTCTGATCCAGTGGAATTAATTGTTTTTTTGTTTTTTTTGTCTATAGCTGGACTTTGCATTTACAGTGCAGCTTCTGTTTGGCTGCAGAGAGAATCCTGTCTGTGTGCTAAAGACAAAGTAGTAATTTTCCCCAGTGGCCAGCAAACACACAGCAGTCATCTTTTATGTTTTTCTCAATGGTAATTGCTACCTTCACTTTGTTCTGTTTTTTCAGACAAACAGTATTAGGAGATGAGCTCTGAGCAAGACTCTAGATGAAACATGCCATTGTTTTCACCTGCAGTTTTGCACAGAGGCTCTGAAGTTTTAGCTGTTGTAAATCTGTTCATCTCCCTGCCTCAGATATCCCTATCCCATCAGTCACCAGAATTTGTGAATCTGCCTGCCTACCTAGTTACTTTGTAACTAAAGATAGCGTGACATTCACTTTGTCAAGATAATTTAATGTAAACCTATGACAGTGGTACTCTTTTTCTCTAAGACTTTGTCTGACGGTGTTAAATCACTTTAAGTCACTTTATGTGTGTTAATGATCTGAGTCTTAATAGCTCCCAGTGGAGAAGCACAAGAAATAAGTGATTTTACCAAGGTTATACATTGAGTCAGTGTCAGAGTCGAAAGCAGAACCATATTGGCTGGCTTTGAGAGCTAAAATTTTATCAGGGAGTTCGCTTGTATTGTAATGAATGAGATTCAGTGTGCTAAGAATCTAACATCTATAAAGATAGGTTACATTTTAGTAAGCAAAGAGCACGGAAGAGGCCAATGGTAATAATGCATTTGTTTCTTAAACTTTTTTGGATGTGAGTTTGAAGGTCCTATCATCTGGAGAAGAAAGAACTTTCCAGTGTGTATGTCTGCCGCTCTCTTTAATATTAGAATAGAAATGTGCCTGAAGTGATATGTCGCCATCAAAATACAGGAGTGTCAAAAAGTGCAAATCTACATCCTTCTTTACTGTTCTTTAAAAAATGAAGAAAAATGATTATCTGAGCACACACTCATTTTACTTACTTATTCACTAAAATTTCATCTGGAACAAAATTTGTGCTTTTGTTGCAATTAAAATGGTTTTGTTTATTTTTAAAGAAAAACCCTGCTTCCCTTGTGCAAATGTTGCTGTGGATAGCCAGGAAATAGCATCTGCTAATGACTCATCGTGGTGTTACCAAAGTCTTGGGGTTTTATTGAGCAGTGTCTTATCCTTTCTCCCTCATCTCATTTTGGGCCATTGTTTAAGGAGAACTAATGTAGGCCAAAGCTCTGCTTTCCAATCTGTAAGTGTCAATCTGAGGTATACCACTTAAAAATGCTCTAGCGTTCAAGAGTAGTTACCCCAAATACTGCTGTACTGTGATTGTTGTAAGCAGCAATGGAAGTCTTTTTTTATAGTGAACTGCATTCTCTGCTATTGTTGCAGATTTATAATGTTATAATAGTTGAATAATTTGTCCCATTTCATGTTAAGTTTCCACCCAGACACGCTATGATATTTTCGTAATTTCAGGTAAGGTACTGATTCAAATAATATATATTCCCTCTACATAAAACCTAATCTGTGGAGACTCACCTGGAGGCTATTATTCAGACTGAGAAACCAAGAGCCTGGCTTGGGACCATTACAGACGGGGTGGAACCAGACCAGATCAGCTGGGATTGGGCTCCTTGAAAACAGCTGGACTCAGCCAGAACAGTTACATAACCTCAACCTTGCATCCTCTAATGGCAGGCACATTCGAGAGCTGAAGCAACGGCAATAATTTTCTCTGCAGGCTTAAGCAAGTCATGAATTTCTTCCTGCAATGAGCAATAGAGAGTTTGAAGCGACAGGCTCTGTCCCAGTATATTCTAGTATGAACTGCTTCTAAGATGAAAGGTTGCAATAGAGCAGCCAGGTACTGTGTGGGATTAATAGTGAATGCTGAAAAATATTTGCGTGGGCAAATACTGTTATTTCTTCCTTGGTGCTTGAGGAAAGAGACTGTTGAGACGAGGAGAGCTTCTCACCACAGCAGGATTCCCCTCAGTCTCACTTTACTTCCGTGGGCTTTGAGAAGTTTGCAGAAGAATGTCTGAGCAGTAGCTAATTGAGAATTAAACAGGGATGCTTGTAGAGGAAGGAGCAGTAGATGGGCTTTCATCATTGAAACAGAAGGATAAGAAATGTGTACGTAATAAAAAAGAGTGGTGAAAGGGGAGTCCTGAGAATTGACCTAGGAGCCAGGGGCTCAAATTTGATTTCTCACGTCTGTTGGATAGGCCACATCACCTGTCTGCCTGATTTTTCTTACCTGTATAGTGCAGGACATAATACATCTCTCTCTTAAAGCGAGGTCTGAGAATTAATGGATGCTGATGCCTGGGAGATGAAAAATGCTGGGTATTACCACAGCAAATAGTAACCCTTTTGACTCATTTATGATCTTATTACCACCAAATGTCTTTCTGGCTTCCTGTCAGTTCCACTAAGCCTCCTTCTAATCCTTTTAAACACCAGGGGGAAGATCCTCAGCTAGTGTCAGTTGTCACAGCTCCATTGACTTCAATTATTTCTCTTACACAACATATTTCATCCTAAGCGCTCCAAGTATTTTAGAAATAGTGGCCAGTTAAGCACCACAACCTCTACAGGAGGTACAGAGTCATAGCACAGTTAGAGAAACTTAGAAAAGAAAGGTTAATCAACTTACCCAAGGTCAGGAGGAAAGTATAACAGATAAGAAGACCAACTAGGAATCGTGCTCCTTATTTTGAAGGTCTCCTTGGCCAGGTTTTGCTATGTGTATCAGGGTGAATCTGAAGCAACTATTCCAAGGTCTGCCTAATTCAGATTTTTGCTGGTATGAGACAGAGCAGGACTCACTTCTTTTTCATGTTCTTATACACATTTAATGTTTATCATTTTCATTTTATTTGAGGTAATGAGGATTTAAAAGCTGATTCCTTAGTTTTTCCTCAGGTATAAATGAGAAGGACTTCCCCAAAGCAATGGGGATATGATAACTTACACCTTAGGATCTGGCCCATAAGGCTTATTTCTGGTAGAGTATGGCTATAATACCCCTGGGGATTTTTAGCCTCCAGTCACGTGTGCACAGGCTTTCTGAAGCTGTGGGGAAGCTAAACTGCCTACTGGTGGTGATTGCTTCTCCAATATATTGCAAGCTAGGACTTTATCATCATATGTGCAAATGTTTCTTAGTACGCTAGTTTGTGCCCTCATGCATGCTGAAAGTCCAAAATGGCTGCATCAGATGGAGGTACTTAGAATACACCCAAGTGGAAATACTTTGAATTTCCATAGTAACTCTGTTGTTTCTGAGATGGGATTTTTTTTCCAATGTATGGAGTGTTTGTGCAGCTTCAGCATTTTATTCTGCAAATTTAGACCCTCTTTCAGGAAAGCTGGTGAATGCTCTGATAGCGGAGTTTAATTTATAAATAGCTAGCAGACGAGCATGAGGAGAGGCAGTGAATAACCCACAGATGGAACAGTTAAAGATCAGTTGTGACATAATCACAGAGCAGTGCAGCAGAGCTGAGGGAGGAGCACTCTGCCTATTCAGCACTCAACAAGAATCCACAAGTGTAGTGTTTAATTATAGATACAGTTTTAAGACCAAAATCAGCCTGCTTTTCTTAAAAAACAACAAAAAAAACCCTCACCCTTTGAAATTTCTTAGCTGTAGCTGTTTGGGCAACTTTGACTGGTGCAGTGCTAATATTGCCCAGCAAGGAAGTAATCATATATTATTTACTGGCCTTTTTTTTTAAGCAACAGAAAATTTGAAGCCTAGAAGAAGAAAGCCTATCAGAGTTATGAAAAACTAAGTGTATTTATAAGCCTGAGATCTTCATTTCTTGAAGCAGCCTTAAATCCTGATAGCGTACTGTCTTTGTGCACTGAGTTAAGACCAGATCATATCAAAATACTAGCTATTTATTATTTAGGTATAGAATAACTGAATTCAAAATGTGCTGTGTTTTTACACTTGGGGAAAAAAAACCAATTTATCTCCATAACCATGTGTTTGCATACACATTTGAATAAATGTGAGTCAATTCTGGGAGAACTGAGTTCTAAGGATTCACACGAAGTTTGGGGGAAGGGCTAAGGTGTCTAGACAGGGAAGCTAGGGGAGAATGGGGCACCTGAAATTCTGATTATATGTGTAATAAATTTCCTTTCTTCCCCTCTACACATGCATACTTAAGAACCAACAATTAATACCTTCTAAAACCCAATTGTCAAAAATCCTAGAAGTTCTTTTCTCTTAATCACCATATTAAGGTTAGACATTACCCAGGCCTAGACCTTCCTGACCCTTTCACCAAAATACCTCTTGATATGAAAAAATGTGGTCAGGACTCTTCACCATCTAGCTATGAAAAGGAGAAGTCTCACTTCAAGCTGGAAAAACTGGCTGCTTTCCTACCTCTCCCATGGAGAAAGCATTCTACCTAGCAAGAAGAAAGGGAGATGCATGCATATTTTAGGTCTGTAGGCACATATTGGCTATATCGTGGGGCTTCATGAGAGCTGAAATCAGGGATATGCAGGKATATGGCAGTTGCTCTATATGCTTGATACATCCAAACACTGATATGGAGAATGCTACCTAGTTATTTGGAGGTGCTGTCTCCTCTTCAAGAAGTTACCAATATGCCATGGAATGAGCCATGTCCCTTTCCTTCAGAGAATGGGCACAGGATAGTTTCAGGTGTTCCCCATTTACACCCAGTGAAGGTGTGAAAGTGCTAGTGTCCCTTTTAAAGGGTATAGAGTTAAGAACAAACATGCATTGTAAAGTGCAAAAATACTTTATTGTTAGGTGTAAAAACCTTTTTCTGTTGACAAGTGCAAGCAGTGTTTATCGCTCACAGTTAACAGCACCCTGGGGACTTCCTGTTCATTGGAAGAATAAAACAGCAAGAGAAAACATTCATGTACAAGCTAATCCTTTTTGCTAGGGCCTGCACAGCTTAGGCACAGACCTGCTACAGGACACTGAGAGGCCACCTTGATTTTTACATGGCATTTTACAAGTCTAAAGTGAGCCCCAAAACACTCCTTTCGCAGTGGTTTCTCAGAGAAGAGATTTAGAACTGGCATGGTCACCATGAGTCCATAGGAATACAGTAAACAAGTATGTCTTGTATGAGCATGCTGGGTGCTGTATCACAGGCCTCCTTGGATCCTGAGAATGCTAGAATAAAGATTATGTTTGAGACTAGTTAAGGACAGTGCCACCTCGTTTTCCCAACCTCCTCTTGTATGGCTGTTGCCTCAGAGTTACGATCTATATCCTGTTCTGAGAAGCCCATATGGGTCCTGACAATCTTGCCATCCCCGAGACTAGGAGATTAAAAAACAGACTTGTTAGTATTGCAATCCTGAGATTGTGTTGTGGAATCTCCTTCAGGGGGATCCAGGATTGCCTACAGAAAATACCACTTCTCCCCTCCTCTTGGTTGGGAATGGGAGAGACATCAGGCCCTGGATGGCTCTCTGTGGTCTGCTGCGAGTTGAAGGGGGCCTACTGCCTTGACGTTGTTGGCCTCCGCTATGTCATTGTAAGAAGAGGTAAGGGTCTACTTTTTAAAGACATATTTTTGTATGATCACAGTCTCTTACATTGGTTTCTCTGACAAGGTCCTGCTAGAAAGTCTAAGCTGAGAAAGGAACCTTTTTCTTCTCCTCACAAGGTTATTCCTATCTTCGGCCTTACTATGGTATTACTGAATACCTGCCTTTAGTAGTCTCTCTAGCTAATGGTCCTTGCATAGAGAGCTTGCACTGATTACTGTTGTGGGTGGCCTCTTCAAAACTGTGGTCCCTTGTATACATTTTGTATCTTGATTTTGTGGTTATGCTTTTGAAAATACATGCTGTGTTTGGGAGTGAAGGGATGTGATGTGAAGCCATGGTAGGCATAGGTCTTGCTGCATGACCTGGAGGGATGTATGGGGGAGGCAGTAGGCATCTCCAGAGGGTCATTCTTAGAGGAAGTTCCTGGATCTCTCTGTTTAGGTAATATTTTTTGTTCAGGGAGAGAGAATGCTGCAGGAGCTGTGTGCCACCTGGCTGGTTCAATGTCACTTCTGACATTTAGCTGATACACAAATATAGTTCTCACTCTCATTTTTTCCAGCTGTAAAGAAATGTTAAAATGTATAAAAGCCGTCATGCTATCATCATTTTTGATGATAGCGTTAAACAGTGTATTAAACCATTCCCTTCAGTGTACAATTTATACCTCTTAGCCTAGAGGTGCATTTCTTATTAAAATGTCTCAGATCCACATATTGTGAAATAATATCCACTGCAATTCTCCCTTTTTATTTATGTATTTAAAAGAAGTTGGTAAGGGATTTAGGGAAACAAATGAATTTACTGCTTGGTAATAATACAACATCATGAAAGGTACAGTGCTTATTATGCGAGTTATTTTCTAAGAGGTGTTTGGGCATTTCATTCAAATTGGCTTTGAAATGAGCACTGCTCCGGGTGGACTAAAAACTACCTGAAAGTCCCCAAGGGACAGCATGTTGAGTCAGAGAGATAAGGGGACAGTAGAGTTGGAGGGCCCTTCAGGAAAGACTAGGCTGTAAGATTTGCTTTTGCTTCCAGTCAAAACAGTCAAGATTTACAGAGTTAAGAAGTGGTTTTGGTTACCTTGATTTTCACAATCTGAGTCAGTTTAAAATTGATTGCAGAGAGTGCTGATCACTCACCTCCTGAAACTCAGATTCCTATAAGGATTCTCTGGTTGAACACCCAAATATTGAGGTACCTAACACCATACTACAATAAAACATTGGTCTGGCACAATGGCTGCAGTGTTAATCTGTAAAGGGATGAAGTAACAGTCATCAGTTCTGTTATCACACAGGGAGGAATTGCAAGCCCTAGAGAAAAAAGACAATATAACAAAGTGTCTGTGTTGGAGGATTTAGCAGAAGAGTTATAGGCACAGCTTATATAAACAAAAGATTTCTTGTGGTGTAGGGCATAGTTAGCCTCTAATTCTATTGGGCAAAAGTACCTTTGTGGTTGGTGTAATTGCATCTGCACCTGAGAGTTTTTCCTCAGAATAGCCGTGTCCTTTGCAGAGATAGACAAGAGGTGAATAATTCACCCACCCAGAGCCATAGGGGCATAACTTCTTGCTTGGGCACTTCCGTGCTCAGGTTCCACAGTGCCCAAATAGCTGCCTGCTCAGTGCATCATCATGGATTTGCAGGAGTTATTCCACTGGGCATATTGCATCCCCCTGCCCCCACATGATCCTGCCCTTAGCAGGGATGTGTTTGCAGTACAGCAACTGCTTTAATGCTTTAATTTTTATCCTAGTCCATTTCCTTTTTTTATAAATCACTTCTTAATTTAAAAGCTTAACAAAATATGGCTTTCTGGCCTGTGAAGTTTGTGTAGGCTTCTAGAAAGTAGGTGATTGCCTCCATATCCCATTATCTGTGCTCTGTTTTGCTTGCTGCTCTTCTACTTCTGTGTTAAAAATGTAATCAAAGTCACTGGGACTGTAGTGGACCTCAACTTGTTGATTGGAGCTGCATAAACTAGACAAATTCTAGTAGGAGTGAAAGTATTTATGACAACTGCCTGGCATTTTTCTGTGCCCTTTTTTATGTACTTGTCACTGCATTTTCCCACATCAATCTCATAAAACATTATTTTGCTCATGCTTGAAATATTGATATTATCCTACAGCAAAGATAAAAACACATCACAGAGCAATATGGCTCAGTGATAGAATTATCTGCAGTGCACAGAAATCTCTACTGATGTTTAGGGCTGGCATGGTATTAAACACATTACTTTTGCTGACAGGCATTTTCATTTCCTTGCATCATGCAGGTAGGGGAATTTGAAGGAAATCTAGTTTTCAGTTCTAGTTCTGTTCAATAAAAAATGTAAAACAGAAATGCTGGCGAATTTGGTAGCATCTCTCTAAATCAAAAGGAACTCAGTGAAAATTTAAGTAAATCTCAGAAAATGCACATGTGTTTGTGTGCATGTATACATGTTCAAGTGTCCATATGTCTATCTATACATCAATACCTATATAAAACCCATGACCGTTCCATATTTAACAAACCTGAAAAAACAGAGACATTCCAAAATCAAGTGCTCCTTTGGTATGGGCTTTCTGATATGACCTTAGATAATGTGTTTATTCATTATTTTTCCCCTGTGAGAAAGGATGAGATTCTGGGATAAATTGGGGATGTGTTCTAAAAATGACTGTCTTGTACATAGGATCCCTGCTTCAGTTTTACTGAAGTGGGAAGTGTAGTGAATGAGGCAAGGGAGTCTCAGAAGAGAGGGAGGTCTCTTGAGTAAAACCTTGATTTGGGGGTATTGCATTCTGTCCCTGTCTCTTCCCCAGGGTCGCTGTATGATGCTTGGTAAGTTACTAAAGTCAGTTTTTTCTCTGGCTGTCCCTGAATGTGTTCCTTGGGTTCTTGGTCCCTAATTTGAGATTTTATAGCTTGGATGGCAACACTGTTGAGTGCTGAAAAACCAGTCGAGTCAGCACTAAATGTGCTTCAAATGTGTAAGGTGCCATATAATGCTAAGCACTCTGTGTAATCAGAATTTGCAATCTGAAATTGCACATTCAAAACTAGTGGACATTTTGACTTTAATTCCCCTGTTCTTGAGTTCTACATTTGTAAAATGAGACTATCACTTCAGAAAGGTGTTGTCCAAAGTAATTAGTTTTTGCAAAACAGTCCAATGCTCTGCTGAGTGGCACCACAGAAAAGCCCATGTGGAAATAAATTACTCTTCAGGGCAGGATTAGTATAGTGCCTAGTGTATGAGAGAAGGGGCCACAAATTGAACAATGAAGATAAAACTTTGTATCAAATAGCTACACCTTCAACAAGCATTATTCTTCCTGTGTACTGAATGCAATAAAGGTCATGTCAAAAAGAGTAGTATGCGATTGCATAATTAGAGGCAGTATCAAAATATAAACACATGAAAACCAGCGACTGCTTTCATGTTGTATTTATACAGGAATTTATACCTAGAAACAATGTTCAAAACAATCATTACTACTGGTGGGATGAGTTATGCGTGAGAGAGTCTAGTCTAATGGCTGGGGCCTAGGGCTGAGACTCTGTGACCCCTGATGGTCTGTTCTGTCTCTCAGTGCCTCAGTTCCACTGTCCGTAAGTTGGAGGTAATTACTACTTGCTCTGTATGTACTTCGTGGCACTAAATTCCTTTGGAATATCTTGATACTATATGTTATACAAGTGTAAACTATACTTACGTATTATACAATTTATTTGTGTAGTCACAGATTTTGGCATGGTGTTTTCTTATCTTTTCAGGATTATACATACATTGTAGAATAAAATTGAGTGCTACTATACTGAATAGACTCAGAACAAACCAGGGCATATTGTAGATTTTATACAGCACTCAGTTTAGGGAGATCAGGTCTTCTGTAATGTAGAAGGCGGTAGCTTTGGAGGAGGAGATTCTGAGGTCTGTTCCTGCTACAGCTACATAGTTTGGTATTCAGCATGAAACTCACAGTATTATTAACCAGCAGACCCTTCTTTTTCTGTAATTGGCTGAGAATTTACAAAACTTTTGAAAACTTAGCTGAAAATCACAAAGTATTTGTGACTGTAATGAAATTTATTAATAGGCCAAATTACTGTGTAGAAAATGAGATGGCTACAGTACTGTATAATCTTGTCAGGCAGTTTCCATAGGAAAAGCTGAGGCTTGCCAGAGTGTCTCGCACAACGGATGCAAAAAATTGTGCTGAGCCTTAACCCCCTCTAACTGCATGTCTTCTCGTTTCTAGCAGGCCACAAATTGTATGTAGTGTGTGACTTACTTAATGCATGTCC
This sequence comes from Apteryx rowi, assembly GCF_003343035.1. Taxonomy (NCBI): domain Eukaryota; kingdom Metazoa; phylum Chordata; class Aves; order Apterygiformes; family Apterygidae; genus Apteryx; species Apteryx rowi. The sequence goes on from NW_020451310.1 coordinate 15,962, forward strand.
CTTGCTTCAGGACATTATGGACACGAAATATTTGTGAGCTGCTGGGATCACACTGTCCAGGGATTCTTACAGCTGCTTCTGCAAGGGGACTGCAGAGGTTTAAAGACATAGTTTCTGCAATGAATAGGCTTTCCTGCTGGGTGTGTCCATGGGGTCAATCTCAGCTTGTCTCTCAAGTCTCAGCCTTGGCAGATAGGAAAAAAAAAACCAAACATTTCCCGCTCATCAGAAGCTCAAGCACATTTGATCTGGTTCATTCCTAGAAGGTGAGAAAATACGTATAATTCTAGAGTTCATTTTAGAGTAGAAGTGCATCAAAGCATGTTAGAAGGACTGTTTGCACACYGTGTCCAGCCAGACTGGAATCTGCTCACTTTTGAGATCTGTAGGAGAACCAGTTGTGCTTCTCAAGAAGCATTGAACCAAGGTAGATGCTTTTAAGCTACCGAAAAGGATCAAGCCAGGTTATCTCTTGCCATCCTCTTGAATCTGCCAGCCATGACTCCAATATTTGAATATGTAGCATCCACGTACAAACATGCCTTTCTAGCAAAGGTTGATCCTGTACAGTGGAGTTACATTACCTTTTACATTACCTTTTGTTCCAGCTACTGTTTAGGTCAGCACCACTGAGCATGTTTCTCTGTGTGGCAATTTATATTGTGTGTAGGGTTTCAGGGGACAATGTGGGGGATGATATGGCTGTAGGTTGTGAAAAGCCTCTGTACACATCCATCATTTTCAAGGCAGCAGGAAAGCTCTTTTTTTTTGCCGGGCTTTAGCTGCAGGAGCTTGGATATGCCTCCCCCTCCACCCTGGAGCTCCTGTTGGTCTGCCGTGCAGGGAATATTCAGCATTCAGTGCATTGAGTCTGCAGCCGCCTGGCAGAGCGCCAAGCTTGCAAGAGGACATGAGAGAGAGCATAACCTCGTTTAAAACTACTCAGGCTCATCGGCAGGCTGTGGTATTGCAAAAGAGGAGAGGTAACATGGCTGCATAGCTCATCCTTATGCAAATAAGGTGCCAGCGGGCAATAACAAAGGGGAAGTATTTCCTGGAACTGAGAAAAGCTGTGTGCTGCAAGGTAAAATATGAGGCTATGCGTGTGCTACTTTAGCCCCTTGTCCCATTCTGTTCTGTGAAACAGGGAGACACAGGAGGGAAAAAAGGGAAAGAGAAAGGAGGTCACAGGAGAGGGGAGACAGAGGAAATATGTCAGTTCCCGGGGGGAGATTAGTTTTAGGAGAGCTGAGAAAGAACAAAGGAGGGAACTGTTGCCTAGCTAAGTTTTAGCTAGATGAGAAGGATAGTAATGACCAGTGGAGCCCTAGAACAACTTTACTTCAGCTTTTCATTTCCTCAAGTTAAAGGCAAATAAATGCATATTTAAATGATCACAGTAGTTAAACACTGCTCCAGTGAAGTAGCATTCTCTTATATCTGCCTAGCAAACACCTGGATATGCCTTTGCAGAAAAGAGATTTTGAAATGTTCACTGATCAAGAATTCTGGCTGGTCTTTAAATGCAAGGTGTCTTTGTGTTGCTACTGCATAATTTGATTTTGAGGCCACTGGTGTCTGATGTGTATCTTAAAGCCTGAGCTCCTGCAGGCACATAGTGTGTCATTATATCTGCTCATTTAATTTTTTTAATAATTTTTTTTCTAGCTATTACAGATGAAAGCATGAAAACACACCCACAGTTTCCCTTTCCCCTTCCCAGAATCCAAGAAGACAAGGGAAATAAAAATAAATGCTATTACATTAAAAAAAATCTCTTTCTCTGTTTGCATGAGAGTGGTCAGCTCCTCATTTTGGACTTCAAAGGCTAGTAGTTTTATGAGCCTGAGCTGCTGGATTGCAGCCTGGAATGGAGTGGCCTGCATTTCTGCCTGGGAATGGGCTAACAGTGGCAGATGTGAACAAGGAAAATGGCCTTTTTGAGACTTCATTTATCCAGTGCAGAAGGTCTCTACTGGTTGGGTATCCAAGCAGACCCAAGAATGTACTGTAATTAAAGGAGAATCATGCACCAGGATTGCTTGGAGAGGCTTACTTCCCAGTGAATGCAAGGTTCCCCTTCTGTGATGCCCTCTGTAAATTCAGTGGCTGACTGTTCTTATGGGTTAAATTGCAGCATATTYGGTAGCCTGTATTCTTATTGATTGCCTAATGACCTGAAGAATATGTTTTGTCTGATTAAATACTATCACATTTTGAGACCACACATCTCACAGAGGCGCAGTATATTGTAATGCATCAATACAGTTCTGCCCTACTTCTGCATAATGTCACCATTTTGCAGCATATTTTGTTGAACAAACCATAGGACGTGTGATAATTTCTCTGAGCCCTATACTTGGCTACAAAATAAAATGGGATTCTCCTCCTGATGACCTTCTGGTAAGATCAGAAATGCAATCTGTAGTCCAGTGGTGGGGGTTTTTTTGTTTGTTTGTTTGTTTTTTACTGAAAACGCTGAGGAATCAGCCAGACCAAGCAGATAGAAGTGACCTTTGGGATGGTGAAAGAACTGTGTTTGGTTGTACTAAAAGGGAAGGAAGTGATTCATAGAGGCCCCTGAGCCCAGTCGGGCTCTGCAGTTCTCCCTAATTCTCTAGTCTGTAGAATAGCCGGTACTGTCTGCCCTCATCTGTCATCACACAGTGTTCTCATAGCAATTCACTGCACCATCCAGCTTTCTCAGTGTGACATAAGCTACAAGAGGGTCATATCTGTAGGAGCACCAATGTGGAAGCTTGAACTGTTTCCACTCACCCTTTTTTAAATGAAGTTGCCCTAGCTGCACTGTCTGCGGCAGAGCTGGTGTTTTGCAAAGGCATCGTCGGCACTACCTTTTCCATGGAGGTGCCGTAGTCTCTGGAGCCATAGCTCTTGAGGATTAGTCACTGTTTTCAAACTCACACTAATAGAAAACCAAAGAATTTGCTTCAAATGCAATTTAAAAAAATAGAGTGAGCCCTTCTTTTCAGTCACAGAAAGGCCCCTCAGGCCTGCTCATGCCCTATTTGGAGGAGTTTTTGGGCTCATCTTTACCCCTGTCTGTTCCCCTTCTCCCAGCTCCCCTGGGCAAAGCAGTATCCTGCACTGATGGTGAGTGCTGCTGCAGCAGAATGCAAAGAGCACTGCTCTGGGTCACTGCAGCCAGCTGGCCCCAGGAATGGTGAAGGGCAGCGGTCTGAGAGAGAGTGCATTTTTTAATTAAAAAAAAAAAAGCAATCCATTTTAGATAGGGGAGAGAAAAACATTTGGAAGGCTTTTCACTTAAGGAGGCTCTTCTGTGACTTTTAGAYGCATTTATACAAGTTAAAAAGGAATTTGGCACCTTCCCACCTCACTCAGCAGGCTTAGAAGAGAAAAAGCAAATAAAAAGACAAGATTACTTGATATGTTGCTTTGTTTTGTTCATGTGAAGTGTTGTGCCCATTGATGTTGGCTGAGAACTATTACAGTCCACAAACGGCCTTGACAGAGGAGTCATATTCAGTCAGGACTAGGGCTTTCTTTCTAATGAGGAAAAATAATTATTGTGCCAATCTGTGATGGCTTTTAACTAGGCACATTTAATCTGAGGGAAGATAGGAGCATCTTCTATCTAATACAGACTTGAGAGCAGGGCCAGCAGGTGTAACAGAGTAATCACTCTGAAGGATTTGTTCATTATTTCCCAGAGAGACAGGAGAAAAGTCTTTGTGTCACTGTCTCTCTCTCTTCACTGTTCTTGAGTTCAACTTGTGCAGTCTGACCATGATGGCCCCACTTCTCCAAGCACCTTTAGGTCCCATCAGAAATACTCCTGACAAGCATTTATTACTGGATTTGACAGCCAAGTTCTCTCTCTCTCTCTCTCTCTCTCTCACCCCCTCTCTCTATTTGAAACAGAAAATCTGAGGTGCGTTTGATGGGAATCTGATCATGTGCACTGTGCTCTGAGGCATCTACTCCCTTGGCTGTAGAGCTCTGTGGTGCGGTTGTGTGCTTGTGTGCATTTTTGTACATTTTAAAAGATCTCTGTAGATGTGTGTGCACCTATCTGGATGCATGTGGCTGAATGTGCATGTGCCTTTTCTGTGAAGACACACAGGTGCACATCCTAGGGATGTGTACAGAAAAATACACGCTTTTGGAGATGTTGACTTTTATATACCTTAGTGCATTCCTGTTTGCAGACTTACGGCTTCTGGCTATATGGGGTCTCTAAGACTTCCAAGCCAGCTTTGATTTTCAGAATTGTCCCACGTGCTTCTTTCTCAATGACAACCTAAGTTATGGAGTCCCTATTTTTGCATGCTGTCTCAACTATGTTTACCACTTGGTCCTACAAACACACCAGAAGGGATGCCACAGGGATGAGAATGAGTGGTTGTGGACAGCACGCTTTCAACTGTCTTTGCCTCTGGGAAAAAGACAAATAGAACTAGACTGTGAAATACAGCAGCTTTAGGAACTGAGCATTCCCTTTAGGACAAGATACTGGGATTCTCAAGTGACTTGTTCAGATCTAGAAGCTTTGTAATAGTGCTAATGAATGCAAACTGTTAATTTCCACTTCTTTTACAACATATCAGTGTTTTCTGTTTCTGACTTGCCATAGGCTTCTGCAGTGGAGGTGCACATTGGTTGTGGAGTCAGCTGGTGGGACTGTTGAGCTTTAAATGCTGAGGAAGTCTAAGAAGCAATTTGGGATTTTTCATGATAGTTAGGTGACCAAGATGACCAATGGAAAAGTTGGCAGGATTCAGTTGCTGGCCTTAGCTCTCAGGATTTGCAGTTGCACTGCAACTCATTGCAGTGAATGGGAAGAGTGCAGACCTGACAGGTCTGCAGCTTTATGATACCTGCAGACTTCTCACTGCGTTGATTTATATGTGGTTCAAGATCTTCTCCCAGTATACTACTAGATGAAGACCACTTTTTTTTCATCACCTAGTCCACTGAGTAGGTATTTTTTTTCTTGCACTGTAGCAAGTTCCAGCAATGGGGAAGGGGGAACAGCCTAACCTTTTCTGATACATTCACGCTATTTCCTGCAACACAGATTTCCCTAAGAAGAGGAGAAGTCAGTAAGTCGCACTATTGGCTCTGAGGGGAGAAAGCTGTGACTGAATCTTATTGATCCACATCCCAGGGTCCAGCTGCTGAAACAACTGTTAAAACAGGTGCATCTAATTTTAGCTTTTGAAACACCTGGGCAAAATATTGGCTGTGTTTCAGTATCTTTTGCTTGGAGAGAAGGCAGGTGGCATTCTCTGAACACACCACTATTGAATTAGAGAGCCCTATTAATATTGGTGAGTCAACTTAACTTAATTCTCTCAACCTGCTAACAAGAACACTTTGGAAAGAATCGGAGAAGAATGACAGGGTACCTTGAATAAGCCAAAAGGAAAAGAGATTGCAGCGTGTATGGTTCTAGCAACAGCAATTTAATCAATTTAGGTTCATCTGTGCTACCCTTCACTTTGCTGGCTGTTTGTATTTCTTTTGTCTGGATAACTCGAGGCATATACGTCCTATCTGTATTGTTTTAAATGAAGGAATACTGCATTGAAGTGAAGATTATACATGCACTTAAATAAATGGATACGTGAGAGATACAGAACATTAAAAAAGCCACCAACAACCCTGCTTTCAAAAATTGTTATTTTTGTTGCAAAATCAAGCACTCAAAGTTGAGGCATGCTGGACATAAATGTTACGTCTTTCCCCTTCTGCGTTCTATTCAGTCTTTAATTACAGGATCATGTTATTGTGGACTCTTGATTTGTTTGTGAGGCAGAAAAAATCATTAAATGAAACGTGTACAGCTGGAAAATTCTGTTGTCTGTGAAGCCCCTGTTTTAGTCACTATGAAAATTGTGTGTGTGTTGAATAATAAAGAGGAAGGAAGGGTTTAATAATTAACTTGAATGCCGCCTTGGTTAATTTGGTTCTGTTCTTATCTCTCCTATAGGGTTCTAGATTGATAAATTCTTCCTAAAAACAAGTGAGCCTGTTATAGTAGTGAGTACTGGACAACAGAAATAATGGATTGTTACCAGTGTATATTTTTCTATTGGTTTGTTTATATCCCCAGAAACAGTGGCTTTAAAAGCCAATCACTGTATGTGGTGGACTGTGGATCCCCCAAACCTCTGTTAGAAAGAAGTAGAGGGGGTAGCATAACATATTTTAAGAATGAAGCATTTTGTTCACGTTCCTTAGCAGCGTCTGATCATGCTGAGGAGGATATAAGTAAGATCTTGCTCCTCCAGATGTCAACTATTTAGAGAGACACACACCAGAAGTTCTGTGGACAGCAAATGACTGAATCCCATGTAGGATGCTCCTTTTTGGCAAGAAAAGAAATGTGATAGGGAGAAATGATCTCCCTATGAGGGAGAATGAGAAATGAGAAATGATGAAAAGAAATGATAGGGTGAGCCTATGTGTGTTCAGGTGCAGGATGGGAAGGGCAGTTACAGAAATGGGAGACAGAAAGGGAGAAAAATGGAAATGAATGGAGGTAGAAATACCTGCTAAATGCCAGCTGTCCTACTTGGACAGCGTGGGATTGTTGCCTGTAGTAGTCTCAGTAGTTTGTCTAGTCCGATTTTAACCTTTCAGGTTTTTTATACCTTCACTTACTTTGCAACGCAGTCTAAACTATGATGAGGTCTGTATAAACATCTGGGTACGCATTATTTTCAGCCTGTAACTAGCAACCAAAGAAGACCCTATAATGAGAGTGATTTGTTGCAGTATAGCTTGATGGGGAAAAAACAAAACAAAACAATTGGACCTTCCCCTGTTGAAAGCAGAAGCTTTTCAGGGACATAATTTTTTAGATGAAGATTTTGCAAAGCACTCTAAGGCTCAGCAGTATTTCTGGGGAAGGAGGAAAAAAACTCATAGAATCCATAAATAGCTGGTTGATTTGGGAACTTGCCTCAGATGCCAGGGGTCCAGACTCTAATATGTAGTCCTGTCAGGAAAGGCATTTGAGCTTGCATCTCACATATTCCCAGTGAATGCCTTAGCTTCAGACCAAGCAGGTCAGTCTCTTTTTGCCCAGTATATAGTTCACAATCTTTAATGATTTCTAGCAATGTGAAGCGGTTTCAGCTGAAGAGAAAGAGTGGCTGTCACCCGATGGTTAGGGTCTTTGTCTGAAAAGTAGGAAACTTGTGGAAATGCCTGAATCAAAGAGGATCAGGATTTTGCACCTGTATCCCATTTGTCCTAACCAAGGGGCCATTCATGGGCTAGTTGTGGCCACTCTTGATTTTCATGATTTTCTTTGAAATTTATTAATTTTGAAATAGTTTGAMCTTGAATGAAAAAACTAGCAAAATCTCCATTTTCTTAAGAGAGTGGCATTGTCTTGACTAACTCTGTGTCTAACACACATTCTTTGTTTGAGTCAGAGGTAAGAAAAAGGAAAGCTGGATTTTTGAAAATGACTTGGCAGTGAAAATCAGACCAATTTTCAAAACTGTTCACTTCCTCTTTTGAAAATCACATAACAAATGGTGGGACTAATCATTTAATATGGATCTCTGGCTCCTCCTACTCTAAATAAAGGCACTTGCACTTTTTCCCTTCATATTTGATTTTTATTCATTTATTGCATAATAGAATCACAGAATCACAGAATGGTTGAGGTTGGAAGGGACCTCTGGAGATCATCTAGTCCAACCCCCCTGCTCAAGCAGGGTCACCTAGAGCACGTTACACAGGATCACATCCAGGCGCGTTTTGAATATCTCCAGAGAAGGAGACTCCACAAGCTCTCTGGGCAACCTGTTCCAGTGCTCTGTCACCCTCACAGTAAAGAAGTTTTTCCTCATGTTCAGATGGAAGTGTCTGTGTTTCAGTTTGTGCCCGTTGCCTCGCGTCCT
>NW_020451310.1:24722-36619 GCF_003343035.1 Apteryx rowi
GCTCTCCCCTCATCTACCCAGCCAGTCATTCCATCATAGAAGGCTATCAGATTGGTTAGGCATGATTTCCCCTTGGTGAAGCCATGCTGACTACTCCTGATCACYTYCTTGTCCTCCACATGCTTGGAGATGTCCTCCAGGATGAGCTGCTCCATCACCTTTCCAGGGATGGAGACGAGGCTGACTGTCCTGTAGTTTCCTGGGTCCTCCTTCTTGCCCTTTCTGAAGACTGGGGTGACATTGGCTTTCTTCCAGTCTTCAGGCACCTCTCCTGTTCTCCATGACCTTTCAAAGATGAAGAGTGGCCTAGCAATAACATCTGCCAGCTCCCTCAGCACTTGTGGGTGCATCCCATAGGGGCCCATGGATTTGTGGGTGTCAAGTTTGCCTAAATGATCTCTAACCCGATCCTCCTCGACCAAGGGAAAGTCTTCCTTTCTCCAGACTTTCTCTCTTGTCTCCAGGGTCTGGGATCCATTTTTTTTCTAATTACTACTAGTTAACAATAAAGAAATGATGCTAAAGAGGAAATAATGCATGTTATTGCAGTGGTCATGGAATTGGTGATACTGCTAACACAAAAGTTATCTTGGATCCTGTCTCATACCTATCAGTGGAAGATTGTTCCAGGCAAACTCTTTTATCCTGTTTAAATCCAAGCAGTGAGACTTCAGGTATTTTCTTTGCTCTTGTTTTCCCTGACAGAGGTAGGAAATGTACTGTCCTGCTACTTTTGAAATATATTTTCCCTGATATTTTCCAGCTACTTTGAACTGTATTAGATAATTTCTTTCTCTTTCCCCATGCAATTTCTGTTCAGTGGTTGGCTCTGGTACCAAAGTAATGTTGCAGGTGGGAAAGGAGAGGCAGTCTGCCTGTATTTGTATTCTAGCTGGTCTAGATCTTGTTGCCAGAACTAGATGAGATCTTCTGTTTCCAGTGGAGAATAACGCTTGATCAAAGTGGCACAGAATTACTCACCTCTGAAGGTTTCCTGCTGCTGCTGCTATTTCTGTCATCCTCTAACTGAAACATGCTTCATTACCATATATATGTAGTACAGATCTAAGACACTTAAGTATCTGTCTTTCATACAGTAGTGTTTGGGTCTATTACTGAAAAAAAAMCCTCTAGTATGCTTTTTACAAAAGGATTCTTCTAAACTGCAATATAGCCTTATAGTGAGGAGCTAACAAACTGTAACTTTAACACTGCTTGAGGCCATGCTAGTGCAAAAGTGCAGCATTATTTTTAGTCTGTTTTTCTAAGGAAATGAAGCTTATGGAATCACTCTGACCATTGCCTCTCTGGTCGACTGGTCAACAACCACCAAATTTAAGAGCAGGATAGAACCCCAAAAGATACTGCATCCCTACAGAACTGTTTCCTGTCCCTGCTGAGGCATAAGGACTGGTCTGCCAGTTGGTATGCATACAGAGTTAAACCTGCCGCTAAACATGCTGCCTGTTTCTCGACCAAAACAAGGCACAGCAAGAGGAGAAAATGCAAAATATTACAGGGTGATAAAGGAAATTTGATAAAAATCTGGGCATGTCAGAAGAGGGAGTGAGGGAGGAACTGAGAGTAATATGGTGAGGTTATTATGGTGAATATGGGGGGCTTGATAAAAGGGACATATGAAGCCTGGTTTTCTACTGATTTATTTCTGTAGTTCTGCTGCTTGTGGAACAACTTGTTTTCAAGATAGCCATGAATATCAGATGCCCTCTTTTTATCTGCTTGCTGCTAAGTTCCTGAAGATTACATCCAGTGTGGGAGGTGGTAGTGGTTAAGGAATATCTCAGTGCAAGAAAAGGTGTTATACAGAGCACGTGTACATTTGTTTATTCTACTGATCACGTAGTGCTGTCTATCTCTTTTAGGGTTTTTGGTGGCTTGCACTGTCACAGAGTAGCTAGATTTTGATTTCTGTGGAGGAGGAGATCAGAATACTGAAATGAGTATGCTCTGAAGAGAGCAACAACATGATTAAGAGTTTGTCATCTTGAAGACCACTCAGTTCTCTTTCATCCTCATGGTACTCAGCATGCTTCTGCCACTACACTTAAGGAGTCAATGATAGCTTGTGTGTTGCCATCCTGAGTGCTCACTTTGGGTGACTGATACAAAGAAAATGTTGGAAGGCAAAGAGGGAGGGGGTGCAATGTGACATCTAGTTAGAACTGGGGAGATCTAACTGTAACTTAAGGGACAACTAAAGGGATAAATTGATCTGGGGTGCAGATGGCTTTCGTGTGACCAAAACAAAGCAAGTTCAGAAGGAATGAAAAGAATGTGATCCTTTATGTGAGCTCCCTCTGTGGGTTACACTGGCATTTCCCTACTTTTCCCCTTTTTCTGATTTCTTCTGTAGTTGTCCCTCTTTGACAGTCTGAGGAAGAGATAAGAGGCTACAGAGGAGAGGGAAAAGCAGAAATACATGTGTGTGTGTGTGTGTGTGTGTGTGTGTGTGTGTGTATGTGTGCATCTGTGTTTGCATACGTCTCACTATTTTAAACATAATCCCTGCTTCCCTATTGTTAGCTTTTCCCCATGCACTACAATGAGTAGCTGGAGTTTTTTGTCTGTCCCGTCCAATAAATAGCACATCCCTGTTGGGAGCAGTTTACGCCTTATCTGTTGTATACAGCCTATCAGTAAGGGAGCCTGTTGCTCCTTCCCCTTCTTTGTTTCCACTTCCCAGTTTTCACGGCTGCCTGGTGCTTAACGTGTCTGTGTTCCTGATGTTTGCGCTTGCTCTGGTGTTAGCCTTTGCAGCTCCAGTGCGGTCTTATTGCTGTTGGGTGCCTTCCCTGCCTCCCACGTACACACACAAATTCCTCCTCATGTTGCTCAGATACAAGGGTGCTGGGTAATGGGAAGCGTTCAGTTTGAGAGAGCAGGCTTTTTGCATCCATGTGACTAGTGCACACACTCTTTGAATCACAGGCAGGATGGGGAATTTGACAAGACAAGGAAACTGCTGGTGTCTCAGGAGACCTGCAGCACTGGAGGAGCACATGGGGGTGGAGTGGAACTGGAGACCCTGGGGAATGGGAGGAGGATGAGGTGCTTCTCTGGAAAGACAGAGGTGCTTTAAAGTGGTTCATACTCCTTTCATTTATTCTCACTATTGCGCTTTTGTTTAGCTTCTCTGTTGGAGACCAAATGTCTCAGGAAGTCCTCTGATCAGTTGCTGCAAATGGACTTGGGGTGTTTTGCTCCTGCCTGCCTGATTGTTTGTGTGGATGTGTTGCATGCCATTGAAGCCAGTGAGTGGTACAAGGCCTGTCCTCAGCACAGAACAAGTAGTTGATATTGTACTGTCACTAAACTAAACTATTCCAACTAAATACTGGAGTGACATGAGCTGCCTTTCTTGAAAGATGTAAAACCTATTAACCAATCTCAGTGAAAAATGCCTAGGACCTTGTGGATCAAGGCTTAGCCATCTTTTTCATGTTACAGACTGTAATGGGAGGTTGTTAGCAGGGTATTAACATGAGTTCTCCTCTGCAAGAGGGACAAAAATCATACAAGAATTGTAAACAGATCATCTGTGAGATGCATGAAATAATTGTTCTTTTGTATGCAGTGTTCATGAGACTTTATCTAGAGGACTGCATCCAGTCTGGGGTATTGCACTTCAAGAAAAAATGTAGATATTTGGAAAAGGTGTCTAGAAAAATGGCAGTAATGATCAGAGTTTAAAAAACATGGATCTCTGAGGAAAGTAAAAATAATTTCTTTGTCTAGAGAGGAGAGATGTAACAGCAGTTCTCAAATAAACAAAAGGTAACTGCAAAGAGGAAGGACATAATCTTTCTAACACAATAGGACAAGAAATAATGGACAGCAGTTTTGCAGCTGAATGTGTGTGGGTGTGTATACATTCATAAGTACATACGTATCAAGGAATTAGATTGCTATGATGGGGTTATTTAAAAGACTGATAAATCAGACCAGGTTTAAACTTTAAAACAAACTTTTACTAAATTCTTTAATGACACACTTCGTGCTAATGGTTAGTTCTTTATCATTACTTATCACTTCATATGCAAAACTGTTAGTCTGTAACACTTATGTCTTAAATTAACTGTCAATACCATAGAGCCGATGCTATGCAGTTAGCACTGATGGCTACAATCCTTGATGATCTTAGTTGCAGAGGTCAAGGTGATCAGGTCTGAGAGCTCTTTGATGGGAGAAGGACGAGAGAAGCTGGAACTGATGTAGACTTGTCTTCTTTCTTATACAATTTCATTTTTCATGCCTAATGTTTTAATGCTACTTGCCCCACTCCCAAAGTGGAGATCTCAGTTGCTAATAGTACTGCTTCTCTTGTTCTTGGTTTTGCCAGTCATCCTTCTTGTATATTTATTAGGATTCCCTGCCTATTTGCAGTCCCTTATGCTTATCTTGTCCTTATGTTGAAGCTTTTTGTTACTTGAATGTCTCTTATGAGCAACTAAACATGTCCTATTTGCTTCTTTGGTGGTTGTGGTGCACACATACTTATGTGAAACGCTTATTCATACCATCACAGTGTTGCAACATACTTGCATACGGTTCTTAGTTACACTATTTTGGTACGCTTACACTTGGGCTCAAGGCAAGCTAATATTAATTACATCCTCATTGATACACTTGTAATTTATAAATGTCACAAGCCACTGCTTTGACTACAGCAGATTCTCAAAAAGGAAAAAGAAAAGATTTCTAATGATAAAGAATGTTAAGCACAGGTGTATATTGCTTCCAGAGGCATTGACTCTTCATCATAGCAAGTTAGACAGCATTACCAGGAATGCTGTAGGTAAAGTTCATTCTGCCTTGGGGCAGAATGGATTAGATATCCTCTTAAAGTTCCTGCCTATCTTGTCCTTTGTGAGCCTCGTTACTAGGAGGGAAAATTTCTACCCCGGCTAAGGACAAATGGACTGTGTACAGTATACCATACCACACAGGCATCACATGTGAAAATGGCTGCTTCCTTTGGATGAGGAGATGGCTGTCTAATGGGCTTATTGTTTATAAGTTGGTTTTCCACAGATCATGCAGCATGGGMTCTCTCAGGGTTAAGAGCAGAGGAATCGTTCCCCACAGTCTCTCCCTTATCCTTCCAATTTTTTAGCTTTGGCTGCTCTGACCTTCTTTTTCGCTTCATCTTCTGCACGCTGACAAGGTATACATCTTAGGAAATTACACCTATCAGCAGCTCCCACACGAGCAGGCTTGGCCGCAGGAGACGCTTCACTCTTTGTCTGGCTGGTGGTGAGACACTTGTGTCATTGAAAGATTTTCCCCCTACATCCTTCTTTGCTTTTCTTTTAATTCTCTTTTCAGCATTCGGGAAACTACAGCAAACACCAGTCACCTGGCAGTTATTGCTGTGAGATGAACAGGTGATTACAGGCAAAAGCCAAGCAAGATGATAGGTGGAAGAGAGAAGAGAAGCAGAGGGGAGCCTGTGCACAATGTCTATTAAAGAGCTCTCTTTTCATTAGCACAGAAGCCAGTTTAAAGGAGCAAAAGCAACAGTTTTTTCCAGCTTTTCCTTTCCATGTCAGACAAGATTTCTTTGAGTGAAAAAGGAAAATAAAAGTCCCCCTTCTGCTGTCAGGGGTAAAAACTAAAATAGTTCCCTATTTATTGCAGTAGATAATTTTAACTCTGTCTGTTCCCTGTCTCTTTCTAATTCAGTCTTTCAGGCACCATTTAAGTTTTAGAATTCAGAGCTCATCAGAAATAATTTCCCAGCACTTTTCTTCCACACTAAGAATTTGTGACATAAATGTTAGCTCTGCAGTGTTGATATTTAGCACTGGTGTATATGGTGATGGGCTGGTAGACCCTGGAGATCAAAATCCTTTATTGACCCACAGAATAGATACAGCCAAGACAATGGTAGGTCACACATCCTCCTCTATACTCTGCTGATGTGTCTCTTCTCTTGCTGCTCTGAACATCACTAGGACAAGGGATTGTAGCAGCATGGAATCCCAGACAAGGCATGCACCCAGCCTTCACCTTAGACTTGCTGACACCAACTCCAGGCATAGGGAGAGTAAGGTGTACTCATATATCTTTGCTTCCCTAAACACAATTGCTACGTTCATCCATGGTATCAGTTGCTAGGAGTTACACTAGAGATGAATTTGGCTCAACATAAAATCAGCCTAATTGCAGAGTTGATTAAAAAGTCTGCTGCCTCTACTAAGGTGCTGTTAAGAGTGGTAGAAATCAGTTCTCAGCACATACTACAGGTCACTACCATTTTATTTTGGTCTCTTCAGTTAAACATGGGTAGTAATGGCACTAAAGTGTGAGTTTTGTGGCAGAAACTTCAATGAAATCCATCAAGTTTCTTTTTTTCATTGATGATTACATAGTTACCTAAGTGGAGCAGTGGACAACCCTGATTCCTTCTAACCTGGCCATTGTTCTAAGTTCTTTAGTATTTCTGAGCCTATTAAAACTTTTAATATAAAAGCACATGGTCTTAAATGATACAAGAAGAAGAAGTAGTTTCTGTTTCTCTACGTGACAAGATTTGAGCAGCTTTCATTGAGCCTAGCTTCTACTGAGCGTGAAAGGGATAGATGTAGTTCCAGTCTTTCTGGAGGAGAGGAAAGAGCTGTGCAGCCATGCAGTTTCAGTTTTCTCATGTGAGATGAGAGCGTTCAGCACACTGCTGACAGGCAGATGAGAATCTGCTTAGCCCACCGTAGTAAAGTGTTTGTGAGACAAAGGGGTAGATGTCAGGTACTTGAATAACAGGAATTTCTCATGATGGTTGAAGTAAACCAAATCTAGACATACCTCATTTAATGCAAAGTACATTAGTAATTACTGATCTGGTAGTGGGTCCAGAGTGTGAGAAGGATCTTCTCCTAATTTCTAGAGGCAACGTCAGGATGCTTTCTGGGGTCATGTGCAGATAGCAGAGGGTATCTCTGCAGCACAGTCAGAGAACATAGAAAGGAGACTTCTGAGTGCAGGTTTGAAAGCAGTTGTACAAGTCACTATTGCTAGTACCTAAACCTTGCAATTCTCATAGGTTCACAGACAAGCAAGACTAAGCCAAAAAGGCTACAGTTTGCTTATAAAGCTGACCCAACGTATGTTGGGTCATGCCTTCCCAGCAAGTCTGTAAGGTCTTCAGGGAAGGGTCTGCCTGCTTCTGAATATTTATATAGTGCTGAGTACACTGGATTGTCCTTTATACATTACCGTAGTAAACATGGCCAATTCTAACATGTTATTTGCAATTTGAATCAAGTTCTGAGATTACCTTTTTTCCCAATTGTAATTGACTAATGCTTATCAAAATAGGATATACTGTTGTATTTATTTCCCCCAAAATTTGTGCTTATTTCCACTAATGTAGGACTGGAATTGTGAAATTTTAGAAAATAAAAGTCTGAACTTTGCAAGATTTCTGGACATTAAATTGGACACTTGATGGAACTGAATTTGCGTCTCTCATCCTCTGTCAAAGCTCCCAATGGTTACTATTGCCTTGGGCTAACTTACTGCTAGGCCAGGCTAAATGGTTGTAATCAGCTGGCATATCTCTTCTYACAAATGAACATCAAGGGCTTGATCTCCCTTCACTGATGTCAGTCCACTGTCTCTGTTGAATTTACTCACCCTGACATAAATGAGAGCAAAACTAGGCTTCAGAGCTTCTGTATTAGTTGCTTATTGCAAACTGTGGTCCATTGGGGCAGAGTTGGAAACAAATTTGGAACTGCCCCATGTCACTGGTAACATGCAGGCATATGCTTCTTCTTTTGTAGGTAAATGGACTTACTGGATGCTAAAGAAGAATAGAGAAGCCCTGAAAATAGATTGTTCCTATTTCTGATGTAGAATAAAAGTGAAAATTATGGAGACTGCAGCTACTTGGTTATACACAGCAAAAGTACTGTATAGCAGCAGCTTTGTCAGTGGTCTTCAGCCCTGTCCTGGAGCAGCCCTCCCATCTCCCTAGGGATGAGAAGATACTGCTGATTCTTTGGCCATGCTGGGTCTTACCCATCTCTTGAGACTGCCTGCAGAGAGGTAGTTAAGACATGGACAGTAGGGCACTAGGGACTATTCTCAGAGCAGTTAATTCTGCCTGCAGTGCTTAGGAACTATAAACATTTCGGTCACTGCTGTCCTCAGCAGTATTCGAAGTAGCTTGCTAAAGACAAAGGTGTCTATATGCCAGTCCTAAGCCCTCTACAGCATGCAAACCCCTCTGTTCATTGTTTTGGGTTTTTTTAAGCGTCTCTTTTAAGATCATAAGCGGAAACTGTTCTCACCTTCTTGTTCTTGGAAAAGTACATTAAAAAAAATGAATGGGACTATTTTGAACTTTGAGAGAGACAGTTGGAGTTTGGGAAAAGCTTTTGGGTCACAGCCTGTTCTAGCTGACCTTATTCTCTTATCCTTATTATATAGTAGTGAACTGGCGAATGCCGAGCCTCATTAGCCTCTACTGGGTGGAATCAGAGCTGTTCATCCCTCTGCCAGTCACCCTATACTGCTAAAAGCTAATGGAGATTCTCCTTTGGATCCAGTTCTAGAGGTCTGTGATTTTAGAGGCAAGTTGATTGCCTTTTCAGTTCAGAGTGCAGCAAAATAAGTGACAGCTAAGATATAATAGGAAATATGATGTCCAGAGTTGGACTTGCTGACATAAATAAGAGTACAAACTTTTCTTGAACTTTAAGTCAACTGGATCTCTTTCTGGGATCCTAAAACTCAGAAACGTTTAGTTTATTATTTTTCATTTCTGCAGAATACTGTGGCCCTCTGCTTTTCTAGTAAGAGAAACAACTCTATAATGAATAAAAATACTTTTCTCCCATCTGGAGGAGGCAAGTTATGATGGGAACCATTACCCTTTACAGCACCCATCTCAGTTCTGAAGATGCAAGGGCATTTAGAAAGACTGTATGTTTATCCAGATGAACTAAACTAATAGGAAAATAATGCCTCTTTTGAAGTAAATCTCTTGAGAATAATGTTGTTGAAACTTGACTTCTGGCGATAAACTTCCCCTTGCCACCCAAGAGGGGAAACTGCAGTTGAAATCTGCCCTCTTCCTGCAGTGGTGCTGCTAAATAATGAGTCGCCTGTGAATTACAGTGCAGTAAATAAACCACTGACACCTAATAAAGCAAGGCAGAGTGAAGTTCCAGTACTTTATGGTGTCACCAGAACCCTGTGATGTATTTATAACCTGCTTCATAGTTTTTCCTTTTTATTTTTTTATTTTTATGTTTAAGTTGTATTTGTACAGATTGGCTGTCTTTGCTTTTCTCCTTTTTACCCAAGGCAGTTTACCCAATGGTTTATAGCAAAGTAAGGTTGGTAGGCAGAATTTAGACAGGAAGACTCAGCAGCATAGGGACGGCACCCAGCGGCTGTCCGTGTTTCTCCAGTTCAGGGACTGCCAAGCATTCCCAGGCTCAGGCCAGGGCAGTGTGAGATGATGTTCATCTCCTTTGTTCATCCCCTGCCCCTAAACCCAGTGCTTATTGGCACCTCTGTTTGTGGGGAAGGGTTGGTGGCAAAGTGAGCGCGCTGAGGAAAAGTAGCAATGGTTTGTTTTGTAGTTTAGAAATTTATTTTCCATTGAGGACCCTGCCCTCCTGCAGCAGCCCAAGACATGGCAGGCATGATTGGGGCAAAAGTAAGAAGAGAAGAGGATGTGGTTTTGTGAGGCTGTTAAATTGGACTTAAGAGCCAGGGGATGCTAGCATAGTTTAGACAACAAGGAAGGACACTCTTCTGTTTTTTTCTCTTTCAGCAACAGGCAAATAGTTGTGGGAGAGTGGAGAGGGGGGCTATCCATCCAGTTCCTCTGCTGTTTCCCTTAGAGCTGTACTTTCTAAGACATCCATTTTCTGTACATATTAATGAAATTTCCACCACTGCCTTCTTGAGGAGCATCAAGTCCTCAATTTTTGGATCTGGAGTCCCTTTTCAAACAATTGATCTTGTAATTGATGTGTGTGTCCTTTTGGTACTGCTGTAGCCAGAGAAAAAGAAGGTAAAATGATGGGGAAGCAGATCTTTGTTGCATTCCTGATAACTAGCTGCATCAGAATGGATTTTCTGTATTTTCAAAATAAGTTATTCAGTGATATCTATTTAATACCTTTCCTCCTCTCCCTCCCCTGGTTCAACTCCTCTATGGTTTAATTACCCAGCAAATCTTTCAGAGTACTTTGCCTTTGAACTGGGTGAAAGTCAGGACTTTTGTGGAGAGGGACTCAGGCTGGCTGTCAGCAGCATCCTCATGGGTCAGCAGCCTTTCAAAAGTGATAAGCCAGGTTATTCCCCCCCTCCCCCCCCCACCAAGTTAAAGTTTAAGGGTACAGTTTGAAACAACGCAGGAGCAGGAGGAGACTTCCTCTTGCAGACATGATGCTTCAGGGGGTCCTGTCATGTACAGGGTGGCAACTCCAGATTTCTTAGCAGAACTCGGGGCCAGGAGCAGTGTCTTGCACAGATACCACTGCTCTGTGCCCTGTGCCATACCTGCTGCGTGACCCAGCAGATCTGTCAGCCAGCAGGCACCTGTACCACAGCTTACTGACCCGTCTCCCGCTGCATGCCGCGTTCTGGGGACAGCTGATACTCATAGTTTATGGCTACAAATGGCCACCAAATCAGCCAAATGTCTATACTAAGAAAATGTACTAGTAAGAATTGGGAATCTTGGCATCTGTTCTGTTCAATTCTATTCTATTCCCATGTCTATCAGTCACTCACTGACACAACACCCCTGTGCCTCTGTTTCCTTATCTGCAGAATGGCAAAGTAATACCTAAAGCTGTTGAACGGCTTCATTAATAAAAGATGTGAAAGCACTCGGAGATCTTTGTGTGACAGGTGTTGGATAAATTTGAAACTAATATTCTTGCTTTCCAGCTTTACCATCCACAGTCATTGATTAGCTCCAGCAAAACACAGAAATATTTCTGGCTGCTCTAGCCACTGATTCAGATCACTTAAACTATAGCATAAGTTACTAGAAAATAAATTACAAGCACATCAGGCTCAGCTAGAAGTTCTAGGTGTGAAACCCTGGATGGTCATTACAGGTTACTGATGCTTGCCCTGTACTGAATCAAAATTAATTTCCAAGAACACTGAATCTCTGTGTTAGGGAGGTACCTGTGAAATGAGAAGAGTCGAGCAGATTTCTGATGCCTGTGTGCGCACCTACAGCCATGGATCTAGTGAGAGAAACAAAGTTACGGTCATAAACACATTTATTCCAACTCTGAATGACGAGGAATAAATGAAGGAGAGGGAGGCAGTGCAATACGAGGTGAGTCCCAGGGCTGGCTCCGTTTCCAGAGCTCCTTGTTGACTCATTGAGTGATCTTGTGTAAATCACTTCACTGTCGGTGTTGGTGCCTCAGCTCCCCCAGTGTGACTGGAGGTTTTTGCCATGCAAATTGATAGTCAAAAAATTGTCCTAAATTACTAGATAATGCTACTGCATTTATTTATTTATTTATGGGCTGCAAACTGTGGCGGCAGTTCTCACTCCCTGAGGATTAAGCATTATTTGGCTGGTTTGGATTCAGCCTGTTATTACAGGAACATTAAAAAATAAAAGTTATATTAAAGCAGCGTGGAGTTTTAAGGAGCGCGGTCATTCCCGATTCTGACCTTGCTCTGGTGCAAGCAGGCATCCGCGGCCGCGCAGGCTTTTGTCTAGCAGCACAGGGGGGAGCTGGGACGGCCCCACCGGGGGGGCGGCGTTGTTCGTGCAGCGCGCCTGCATCGCCGTGCAGGGCCGCGGCGGGTGCCCTGTTGCAGCCCCGCTCCCCGGCTCCGCTCGCGCCCGGCCGCCGCCGCACGTGCCCCGCCGCTCTCTCGCGTGG
>NW_020451310.1:36652-124088 GCF_003343035.1 Apteryx rowi
GCGCAGGAGCCGCGCGCCGCGGCCGCCCGCCGGAGCGGGGCTGCTCTCCTGGCTCAGGGGTGCCGCGCGGGAAGCGGGCGTCTGTGGTGGCCTTCCCCTCTCCGTGGCTGGGGTGAAAACGGGGCTTTTTTGTGTCTTTTTTTCGGTTTTTGGAAGAGGGACATTTGCAACGGGAACGCGGTGAGCTCGGGATGAGCTCAGGCGCCCGTTAGGAGGCTGGCACGTTGGGTCACCCCCTCCCGGGCACCCAGGGGACCGGCGCCCCTCCCGTGAGAAGCAAGGGTCTCTCTCGCCGGGGCGGGCCCGGGCGGCGCAGCGGGGTGCTCGGGGCGGCACTCGCGGGCCCGGCGCGCCTCTGCGCAGCCCGCGGTTCCCGGCGGGGCGGCGGCGGGTGCGTGGCGCGGCGGGCAGGGCGGTATTTTGAATCCTTCGGCCAAGAGTTGGGGGTAGTTTGGGTCTTCGGCGTTGTTTCCCCCCGTCGTTATTAACAGTGAAGTTGAGATTAACGCTCTGTTCAGCCCGGCAGGATGCGCAGGACGCGGAGCCCCCTCCGTGCCCCCGCCCCGGCGCGAAGCCCGGGCGGCGGCGGTGCGCGTGTGTACGGGAGAGGCGCATGAATGGCGGGGGCGGTGCCCGCCCCGCTCCAGCCCCGCCTTCCCCGAGAGCCAGCCAGTCCCTCTGCGGAGAGCTGCGGCCGCCCTCATTGGCGCTTCCCTGCGAGGACATTTGCATACGGCTCGCCCATTTGTGGAGCCGGCTTCCCCGGCCGCCCCGGCTGCGCTCCACCTGCGCCGCCGAGTTGCCTGCACTTGGCGCGCCGGCCGCGAGCATCCCGCCCCCGGGCTCCGCGCGCCGCGCCGCGCCGCCAGGCCCCGCGCGCCTCCGCTGCGCTCCGCTCCGCTCCGCTGCGCTCCTTTCCTCCCGGCCCGGCCCTGCTGCCTCACCATCGTGCTTGCCTTGGAAGACCTGGCATTGCCCTCCCAGGCTGCACAGGGTTAATCGGCTTCAGCGCTCGGTCGCCTGGATCCGGTGGAAAGAGGATAACCATCCACATCTCTCTCTGTGTGCGTGTCTAGCAATTCTGCATTGCAATACTTGCTAGTGGAGAAGCAACAGAAACCCCTTGGAATTGGGATAAAAAAATCAAAAATTTATCTGGGGTCTCTGGCTTTTTTCTTCTTTTTYTTTTAATAGTCCAGCTCCAACTAAGTGAGATACAGGGATCCCAGGCAGGGAAAAGTCCTCAAGGACCCCGTGATCCTGGAGGAACCTGACAAGTGAGAGGTCCAGGATTCTCGTGCTGACATGTGTGGTTTTCCTGCTTTCTCCTGAAGGTTTGTTACAGCCGCGGGGTCCCTGGCACAGTAGATCCAGCTCTGGGAAACAGTGCATCTTGTTCTTCCGTGTGTTGTTACTAACCTTCCCCCTTCCCTCCCCTTCCCTTCTAGCACACATACGCTCTCACACAGACATACGCTGCCTCTTTCCCTCTTGAACGCACCCGCGCACTCTAGAGCCTCGGAAGCGACTCTCCTTTCTGCTAGCATGGGTCCCTTGGCATCATGAACCTTATCCTCGCTCCCTGGCTGGAATTCAAACAGCCCATCCGTAGGTGCCCTGTGCCTTGACCATGCACCTGAGAATAGACCCCAGCATTTGCCCGGGACGCCGCCCTGCCTGGACCCTGTGGATGTGCTCTCTCTTTTGGGGATGTATCATCAGCTCTGTGTGGAGTTCCTCTAACGTGGCTTCTTCTGCCTCCTCTTCCTCGTCTGTATCTCAGGCTCAGTATGAGCATCATTTCCACGGCAGCAAGCACCACTCTGTGCCTATCTCTATCTACCGCTCCCCTGTCTCCCTCCGAGGAGGACACGGTGGGTTCCCGCTATTGTTTCTTTTTAACCTTTTTGCAGAGCAGTTAGAGYAGCAAAGGGGAACTGGGAGCGCCCTGCGGATAACGTGTGTGACTCCGGGGGGATGGGGGAGTCTCTCAGCCCCTCATATTTGCTCTGTTAGCTTTCCTACCCTCCTCTCTTCCCCTGCCCCCGCTCCTAGCACAGCACGGCTCTGAGGACAAGCTGCTTTCAGAGCCAACTTCCCTGGTTGGTCGCCCAGCAGGGTGGGTGCTGGCGGGGCTGCACGGCCCCATGCTGAGCGGTGCCACCGTGCACCTTGGAGAGGGTCCCGCTGGGGCTAAGAGTCTGCCAGGGAGGGAGTTGGTAAGTCCCAGCTCCCGCCTCTAGCAGAGTTACAGCGGCCGATACAGTCCTTGCAGCAGAGCATCTTCGCCACCCCCCTTCCCCCCCCCCCCCCCCAGCCTTCACAGGGGGCAGTTGCCGGAGGCCTGGCTGGGGAGCCCTGGAGGGGGCACCCACAGGTGCTTTGCCCCTGCCCTGCCTGCTTGCTTACTCACTGCCTTCTTGGGTGAAGTTGTCCRGCAGTTCAGGGTGTGCGAAGGGAAACACGAGGACTTCTTACCCTGTGCTTCTGGCTGCCTGCTTGGTGCCTGGTAGTTAGTGGCTTCCCAGGAAACCCAGGGAGAAGAAATAACAGGGAGTATGTTCCAACACAGGCGGCAAGGGAGGAGGGGGCCTGTGAATGCCAAGGAAGGGGGGACCCGCCAGCATCTGAAATGCTGAGCAATGCTCAGCGGCTGAGAGCAGGGCTGGCTCTGCCCAGGCCTGCCCAGCTCCCCTGGGTCTGCCCACAGGGCCAAGAGGAGATGGCCCAGGCAGGCTGACCTGGGGGCTCTCCCTTGCCTCCCCCATCACCTCCCCCATCGCCTCCCCCTCCGCCCTGTGTCCCTCTACTTCTGCCTTCAGCCAGGGAAGATCAGGCAAGCCAGGGCCTGGCCCTTCCTCACAGGGCTGCAGTTGATAGGGAGAGGTTCAGCTGTGGTGTGAATGCCACAGCAGCTCTGCTCTGCCCCCATTTAGGCAAAGGCAGTGCTAGATTGGATAGATGACTTCTGTTTCTGCCATCACACCCTGCCCTGGTGCTTCCCTCCCTCCCAGCTTGCTTCTCCTGTGGCTGTTCTTTTTTGGAAATCCTTTGGGACAGGAACTGACTGATCCTCCCCCATCCCTCACCCTAGCACAGTGGGGACTGTCTCACATGGTCCTTGCATGTTGCTGCAACCAACAGCAGTCCCGTTGCTAATAATTATTAACTGATAACTTAGTTTCACATGGGTGGTGCTTAACAGATGGCTTTGGTGTCTGCTTGCATGGCACTGGTTCCCTTTCCATGCAGGGCCCGAATATGTTTTGCTTGCTTTCTGAGGTGGATATGAGCCTTGAGACTGAAGTGAGCATTAGGAAGGCTGACAGGATACTGCCACTTCTGTCTGCAGAACTGGCCATACACCTCCAGCCTGACCCTTTTCACCCAGAGTTGTTTCAGTCCGGGGTCCTTGCCTCTGCATCATGGTGCTATTCTGCAGCACCCTGGGCTCCCCCCTCCTGCGCTGCCAGAGCACCTGCAACCTGCCCTGCAGTGCTCCCCCATACCCTGCTCTTGCACCCTCCAACAGCTCTGCCAGAGCACCTTCTGCTGTTGCCGACCTGCTCTGCTGGTGCTCAGTTGTGACCTGCAGCATCTGCTTTCTGGCTTTGTTCCTGAGCCCATTCCCTCTCCAGTGCGCCTCAGCTCAGACCTGTGGTACTGAGCTCCGTCTACAACTCTGCCAATGTACTTGTAGCCTTTATTGGAGGTCCATCCCTTGCTGTTCCATTTGAACTCTTTATACTGCTCTGCTGGTCATCTGAGCCCTCAGCCAGGATGCTTTTGGTTTTAATGTCTCTGTAACCCCTATATACCTCTGTGAGCGCATCCTCCTAGTGCCTACTGCAGCCATGTCATGCGGCATTTCAACCTACTATCCCAGGGCTCTCCCCTCCCTTCCTCTCTCCTCCCAACCTGTCCTCTCCCTCATATCTGACACTGGTCCTTACTCATCCTGAATACTCTTGCGTTTTTGTTATCCTTGGGCCCTGTGCAGACATGATTCTCTAGCTAATTGAGTATTTCTTTGATGGCAGGGGAGAGTGAAGTCTGGCTCATAGGTCACTTGGGAGTAAAGAAGAGAAGGATGTCACAAAATGCCGTAGTGGTTAGCCTTGATATAAAAGGCAGGGAACAGTCCATGCGAGAGTTCATWGTCCTGGTCAAGAAATGATAGTTCTTTTCTCCTTGATGACTTTTCCATCTCCCCTGAAAGCCCAGCAAATCCTTATTTAGGAGCCCAATGCAAAAGCTGTTATCAACTTCAGTGAGAGACATGCACATTTTTTCTATGTCCTTGCTGCAGTAAGGAATCAAGGGAAATGAAGAGCTCTGGGAGCTCAGGCCAGCACATAAGCCAGTATGAGATTTTTTTTCCTTTCCTAATCATGGCATATAGCAAAGCTGGCGTGAAACCCCCTTTGGCCATGAGTAAAGACAAGAGAGAGAGAGAGAGAGAGAGAGAGAGAGAAGAGACCATAAAGACAGCTGGTCTTGTAAACACACACATGGTTTATTTTTCTGTTTTCTTTCTCTGTTGCACGACAGAGGCCCTTGGAATTTGGATCTGTGACAGTGTTGAGGAGTCAGATCCCAGGGAGGCCATGCACTCTCCGTGTTTACTGGGATTTTGATTTTTTAATTTGCTAGAGAGAAGCAAAGAATTCAGTCTGACTCCTGCCATACTCAGTGGCTACATACCCACTGACTTCAGAAGGAATAGGTTCAGGACTCAAATCACCCTTCTATGCTGCTTTACAGTCCCACAGCATTGATCTCCTGGGTTCAGTTCTGTAACTAACTCTATATCCTTTTTTTCTTATATATCCCAGTAGTTTTCAATCTATTTGAAGTAGCGTATGGGTATGTAGAACACAGGAAAAGTAAATGTCTCCCTACCAATGAACACTTGTTTGAAATCTGTTCAGCACTCCTTTAAAATCAGTGCAAAACCTTCTTTTGGCTTACCTTGAACAGCACTGGGCACAGATCTGGCTGTCACTGTAGTGTTGGTGGTGTGAGAGTTAATTCTGAAATCACCAAGCTGGTGCTTTCCGGTAGGTGAGCTGCAACCTGCAAATGTAAAACTTGGCACAGTATATCATCTCAAGGAGAAAGTCTTTGTAACAGGTTTTCCTCCTGTCAGCAGGTGAGCAAACCTGGACGGGCTCGGAAGGCCTGCGAGTCAGAAGAAATCTTTTTTCTGTGTGAGGATCTTCCCAGACTGGCAAAATTTCTCTTTCTGAACAATAGGAAGGGAAAGCCATTATTTCTGTTTGTTACACCAAGGGCTTTTGGGACAGAGGCATGATAAAAATCCAGCTATGGAGCAAAGTTGTTTGAGCTATGTTTATTAAAAGTACGGATGTGCTGAATCCTTCTCCCCCCCCATAGCTATTTAGCAGCCTGCTGGGTCAGTTGCTTACCAAGGCCTGTAGCAGGGGCTTCACAGCCCCTCTCTCCATGTCTTCATYGCCTCAGCTGCTGAATAATGCATGCCTCCGGTTGACAGATAAAATTAAGAGATTTGTGCATGTTTTGTCTTAGTGATGAATTAATTAATTTGGTTTCTCCTTTCCTCCTCCAGCTGTATTTTCTCTGGCCCTCCTTCATGGAGGGGGAGCAAGGGTGCACAGAGCTGACGTGTGATGCCTTGTGCAGATTGCCCCAGCCTTCAGCTGTGCAGGGGCAGCTGTGGGAGGAACGATGGGCTTTGGGACATTTTTCTTTTGTTTTTTGCTTTGCAAGGCTTGTTCAGGCTGTTGAACGAGACACAGCAAAAAGTGAAGGCTTGTTATGAGGACTGGCAGTGAGGAGTCACCAGGTCTTGTAGGTGTAACTCTCGGGCCTTATTCAGTTCTCAGAAGTCCTGTCATTCATGTGAAGCATTTTCAAAGGTTTTTCTATCTCTCCTGTCTTTTTTTAAGATTAGCAAACGATGGTGAGCGTTTGGACAAATGAGTATTTCCATGAAATAGGCAGGTACTCTGCAAACCAGTGTTAAAGCTTCCCACACACAGCTGTGACAATGTACCTTCTATCTAATATGCATATCCTACTCCTTGCAGCTCTTCCAATGTGACCTTTTTCTCATCTCAAGTGTCTTTGTCGTTCCAGTCCTGCCTTCTCTGTAAAATAGAGAACTAATTCCTGATCCCTGGTGCTGCCCCTACCCCAGTACCAAGCCAGGACCTTCCCTTTTACCCCATTGTCAGGAGATTACTTTGAGCAAAGGCTGGTAGCTTTAACAAAAGGGAAACATCATCTTACACAGAGCAGTTGGTGACCCATTAAAATTAACTTCATTCAGAGCTTAAATTAGGGTTGCAGTTCAGTTCTGCCAAAGTGGAAAGCTAGAAGTCCTATCTGCTTTCTGTGGCCACTCTCTGGCCTCTATAAACAATGAAGCCTGCATTTTTGGAATGACTAGGGATTCTGCATGCCTGAGTGTTTAGATTCCCTTCCTCAGACATATGAACAATGACYGTTATTTTTAAAGAATGGTCAGGTCTGTTTAAATTGTCTCAAGCTGGATATCCATAAGTCAAAACACCCATCTCACTAGTCATCTTCATTTTAAGTTGGTCATAATTGAGTTTTGCTCCCCTGCAGTAAGTCTCTTTAGCTCTTTGGAGAAAGCACAGCATTTAGTAGTTGAGCACATGAAAATTGTGGGATACGTGAAGGCTGTTTCCTCAAAAAGAAATTACTATATGACTTACTGTTTGCATACTTCTGTATGAAACAGTTTCTGACTGGATACTTCGACTTCTCATTCTGTTGTCCTAGGCTGTGCTTAATATCAGCTGTTCCCAACTAGGATTAGCTGCAAAATTGTGACGTAAGTTTGTTCACCTGGTACTTGATCCTGTGAGACCCAGTGATCTAATGAAATCTGGAACAGGAAAAAACTAATGTTACTGCTGAAACGTGTCTTACTGATTTAATACATGTCTCTGTGCCTTTTGAAACACTGCTCAGTCCCATGCTGCTGCAGGTACAATCTCATAGGAAATATGTTAAAAAGCCCTCCACTGATAGATACCTTGTTCTTATCCAGTATCTCACAGCACATTTTGCAAAAGTGGAAATGTTAGTCCTGAGTCAGAATTAGATCAGGGCTTTCTTACTTCTTGTATTTCCTTTACGATTTAGACTGGAGAGAGGTTTCTTCTTTATTATTTCTGCTTTTGGATAACATAGCCCTGACTTGTCAAGCAACTGCCACATTCTACTGCAGAGGTGACTGCATTTCAAAGACAGATGAAGGATCCTGGTATATACTTTGTTTAGGCATTGAAGTTGTAAAGAATATTGGGATGTGTGACTCAAGCTAACAGTCAGAACACTGCAGAATGATAACAGTACTTTTTATAATATTCCTATGTAAAAAAAAAAAGATGGTAGAGAATTTTCTTAAAGATGCTGGCCAGTTTTATTTGCTTTTACTCTCTTCTTTGGTCATGGTGTGAAAATACATGTTTGAACAATGTTATGGTTGTCACTGGGATATTACATACTGTGCTGATGGAAGATCAGATTCCTTGCACAAGTCTCCTTACAAGTAGGTCAAACTAATATAACACTGAAAATATCAGGCTGGTGTCCAGGTGGAGGTGGTGGTGAAGTTCCACAGTTTGTCATACAAAAGGTAAGAAAGAATTGAGGATTATAAATGTAAGGAACATAGGTTTTGCCTGGGAAATATACTGGATGACCACTCTTTTGTTTTTTCCATGTCTATATGCTGTGATTTAAGGGTACCAGCTGTTCAATTGCCCGGGATGACAGTCCTGTGCTGGCTGGGAGTCATTTTTTGGTTTTTCTTTTTTTGTTGCTCTGTTGGGTTTGATAACTATGAAAGATCATTTGCACTGAAGACGAAAGGGTGGTTTTGATATTTTCTATGTATCCTCCACACAAAAGACTTGACCAGTGGCTCAGACTCGTATAACCTTGGTGAAACATGGCCCTTCTCTCTGATTTGTTGTCATCTGTGACATGAGGACAAAACTGTTTATCTCCCAGGTGAGCTGAGCAGTACCAGTGCACCTGTGTACTTTGAGATCCTTGGCAGGAGAAGTCCACAGAATCCATGCATTTCCACAGAAATGTATGAAATCCCAATATTCCTCTTGTGCTTTAGATTTCAGGGCAACTTAACAGCCTGCTTTGACCTCTGCTTGAAGGACAGGGCAGACACCTGTGAATTCTGAACCCAGAGCCTGGTGGCAGTTTCCCTCGTGGCTCTAAAGCCTGAACAGGGTCTCGTGACAGTTGCTGCTGTTGGTGTCTTCAAAGGAGCAGGGAGAGCATTTGCACTGGAGCGTTGGCTGCTCTGAATCCCAGGGAGGCGCCTGAGTGGGGGGGCCTGCAGTTCCCCACAGCTCCCTCGCCACTCTCACGAATTACTTCTCTTGTACTCTGTGTGTGTGTGTGCTGTTTTAGCACATTAAAACATAACTACATATACCCTGAGTGACTTTCCCCCAAACTATGAATTTAAAGTACTTCCGACACTGTCTTTTAGAACTTGAATATAATTATATGCTTTGAGTGTAAATTGTGTTTTTTGCGAAATAAGAAACTAATGGAAATGATCTGCCTGTTCCTGTAGTTTACAGATTATATGCTTTACATCTGGGGATGTATATTTAGGCTGCTTCTCTGTATGGTATATTAAAATGTAAATGAAGTTGGTGTGAGCTATAGTGGTTGCTAAGCATGAATAACAGGTTGATAAAGGACATTACTAAATTGATCTAGTGTTAACGTTTACTTCAACATSTCTTACTTTTGCACCTTTCATCTTTTTGCATTCTTGAGGGAGAAGAGGCAGGTAGAAAGTATTTAACGGCCTACTGAGGGCCTTGTGTCTGCAGAAGCTCAAGGGACAAGGTGAATGAATCAGAAAGACATAAGATGTTGCTAAAAAAAGGCCCTTCACGTATCCTGTGAATACCACGTGGTAAAGAATCAGGAAAGACTGTTTTCTAGAGAGCTCAGGAAAAGAGTACTGTCAGGCTGACTTCCCTGTTTATTTACCGGCCAGGGTCCATGTAACAACTGCAGAGTAAATGGATTTCCACCATATACTTGGAACATGGTTTTTGGATTTAGAATGAATTCAGCGTATCTACATCAAGTGAACAGATCAAATGATTGGGTGGGGAGAGGAGGTGGAGTTTGTTTTTTCTTACAGTTTGTTCTTTAACATCCCACTGGACAACATCAGCTGATTGTCCGGAACTGTACAGCGAACCTTTTGGTTCCCTGCTTGCCTGCTGCACTGCCCAGCCAGGTGAGCTGGGGACTTCATGACTCCCTGTCGTGGCTGGCTCCTGCAGTTCAAACAGCCTGCTGCTCCTGCTCCAGCTGGTTTGCTAATTGACCCCCCGCTAGTGGAAACATTAGAGATGTTGTCTGGAAATGTTTATAACTAGGTGGTCCTGCAGGTTTGCTGGTTCAGCTTCAGGTATTTCGGTGCACAAACGAACTCCACCATTGGTGAAAGCTTCCAACCATAGTATGAGGGTAAAGCAGCACGGGAATTTCTTGAATAGCATTAGGAAGGCAGTTAAGGGTTGGTTAGGGAGAGAACAGACAGTAGACAGCTGTGTATCAAGCACACTGGTCTTGGACAGTGTCTCTCCTTATCTCACCTACAGAGTATATGCAAACTCTGTTAGGGAAGCCAAATCTACTGGAGTTTTATTACAACTGAGAAGTTAGCACTGTTCATTTTGTCAAGCTGGAAAGCCTGTTTCTTAAGCATATACTTGTGATAGCAAATTTTACAAGATGATTTCTCATCTGCCTACCTTCTGCAGGGTAAGTGAACAGGTTTGGCTAAAATAAGAAATGACCTAGAACTGTTGCCAGAAACACAACTAAATGTTTAAAAAAAAAAAAAAGAAAAAACTTGGCTCATTTTGATCCAGCTATTATGTTGCCTGGACTATATGTAGAAAATTGGTTCTGCCAAGTTCTCAGCTTGACTRTCTGGAGTGCAAAGATTCTCACTGTCTGGTTGAACACTTGAATCCAGGTGTTTATTGGATTGAAACCTCTGAGTTTCTTGTACTTCTTCTTTTGTGACTTCTCTGAATTATGGTGTTAATCTGATCAGGTTTCACTCCAAAGATTGTTGGAACTGCCCTGAGCTTGTAGTTATATAGAGACGTTATCTGACCTACAGGTGATATGCATCTTTTGGTACCTTGAGAGACGAAAGTGGAAACAGTACGAAAAAACTTGACATTTTTCTCTTTCTTTCGCTTGTTCGTCTTGATTTACCTATCTAATAGTAGTCCATCTTACGTATTTCTCACATTTTGTTTATTCTGCTGATAAATACAATGTTCTAGGCTATCACAGAAGAGTTTATCATTCTTTGATGTCCACTGAGTGCAGTATTTAGGAATGCTGGTGGTCTGGGCAGGACCTGGAGAAATCTTAAATGTGGGTGGCATACATCTAGCCATCTGCCTCCTTAACCTCTCTGTAGAATTGCAGAAGAACCCCATTTCATCATTTCTTTGCAGTTAAGTAATGAATGCCCCAGTGATTTCCAGTTTTCCTCATCTTGCTGCCCTGTCTGCAGTCCAGCATATTTCCTTCAGAGAAGCTTTGCAAGATACTGATGGCTCTGAATGCCTTTTCACTTTTTATTAGCTCACCATGGAGTCTGCTCTCCATCCTGGGCCCTCGTGTGTTCAGATACAATTTATTAGAGGCAAGGAAAAGGCAAAGAAATTAATTTTTCTTGAGAAATGTATTTTGTGCCCTATAAGGATGAGAAGAAGAGAAACAGAGTAGAAAATACTTAATATTTTTTTTAAAACTTTTTTCTATGTTTCAGGAGAATTCTGGAGAAAAAATGTGCCTACAGTCATCCCTTTACCTGGTGACTTGCTTTGTTCTACTGGGCACTATGAGTATCCTGGGCTTGCAGTACCTGCAACAGAATAAGGTGGTGGGGTGTCTAACCTCTAGAAATGATCTGTACTGGATTAGGAAAAAAAGTGTATGTCTTATAACTAAAGATCGAGGGGGAAATTTTGTTCAGATGAATGCCAAGTGTGTATCTAAGCTTATTTCATTTCAGGCAATTGTTATTCCAGACAGGGTGGTCTATGCTTAGCAAGCCGTAGACTCAGGCCACTTCTCCTGGCCCAGTCATTAGGAAAACATACACTGGCAAAATGAGCAACCTTTCCTACTGGGCTAATATTTGCAAGCTGATTTACAGAAATGGTGAAATCATGACCCCTCCGTGGGTACCTCAGTGGGAACTTTTGCTATTAATTTCAGTGAAGCCAGATCCCCCTTTGCAACAGGCAATGCTGAACAGGTTTTTCTGGAGCAGCAGCAGTGATCAGAACGGAGGAAAAGAAACCCCCAACTTTTTTTCCAGCTCTGCCACTGACTTACTGTGACTTTACCATGAGGGGAGTTGTAGGGGCGCATTGCACACTGCCAGGTGTTTCAGTTTCCCTTTGTTGTAGCGCAGAAATGTTGTGAATATTTAAAGTCTCCTTAAGTCCTGGCATAACCTATGTGAAAGGAAAAGCACTGTATTGTTACTGTTCTCTCCCAACATACTGGAAAGAGATTTTCAGACTTCAGCCAGGATATTTGATCCTTTCAATTCAGGCAACATGACAGTGTTACAACACCTAGTATCATCTTTGCATAATGCCAGAGGCCCTGGGAAATCATCCCTGTAATTCCTTGAGAAGACTAGATACCCTTCCATGAAGCCAGTTCTACAAAGAAATATTTGTCCTCATCCAAAGAATACGGAGAGTCAGAAAAATGGGGAATGTCTGGACTACATAGTTAAATATGTAGTGTTTTGTTTCAGTCATTTTTTTTCTGGGAGTACATGATTCTCTGCTGTTAGTGACTGTTTCATTCGTTGCTTTAAGGAGCATTATGGACACGCATTTCTGTCTTTCCTTGGTTCCAGGACTTCAGGGTGATTTTTTGCACCGGTGACCCAAACAGTTGACCACTTCAGCCTAGCCTGTACTTCTAGTGTCCCCTGTTCGCTCTTCAGCTTCTGTCACAAGTCAAACCTTGTCTGCAAGTGTTCGATCAATTCATTTTACCAAAAATTGTGAACTAAAATTGAGGTGATTTCAGCTAGCAAGGGAAAGAAGAGGGGAGGGAGAGAAGAGGAGGAAGATGGAAATTAGGCTGAAGTGTAAATCAGTCAAGGGTACAATTCCCATTCTTTCTTTCTCTTTAATCAGGAGTAAAGRCGACAAGGATTATCAAAAGAACCATTAAAGATCCAAGTAGCTCTCAGCAAAAGACACAGAAAATTTGAAGCTGGAGGAAAAAATATACTGTCCAAGGGAAGAAAAAGGAAATAAAGGAGTATCAGAGCTCATCAGCAGAGTTGCCCTGTTGGCTACTCTTAGATGTGAGCTGAGGAGATGCAGTGTGCTCTGCAGAAGGTGTAGGGTCTGCAACTTCCCCTCCAGAGCACCGGGTTGTTGATGTTCAATTTACAGTGGTCTTCTAGCCACACGCTTTTTTGACCGTGGATCTAGACTCCACAGTATTCCATACTTTCTTACAAATTCAGTTTACTGTGATGATTGATACACCTGTTTTGCTTAATTTTTTTACTGTTATCTGTGTTCTTGGAAGCATGAAGTGCTATTTCCAATATCTAAATGACATTAATACATTTAGTTTATTTTTTACTGGTCTAAAGATTGAAGGCACTTTTTTAATACTGCTTGATGTGGAGGGAGTAAGGGTGGCTTCTGCTGCTGCTTAGTGTGGGGAGAGCTATGCAATGTTTCTTTTGTACTAATAAGGAGGTTGTTGGACTAGGCCCAGGGAAAGGCTATGCAGTACTGCAGTCTGAGGTGATCCCCAGGGTGTGTGTGCTTGCTCTGTGTATGCACATGTATTACATCAAAGGAGACAAGGAAGAGCAGTTCTGTTCAAATGCAGTGTCTGAATAGTGGGCATTTTTGTTTGGGCAACTCTGTGTGTATATGTAGGGATATCTGTAATATTTCTCCTCGGGGAAGCTTGCCTCAGTTCAGAAGCATTGTCTGTTTTTTATGTTTCTGCTGAGGTTTAGGATTATGTGTAATTCATTTCCATGGGGAAGCTGAGTTCAGATTCAGCAAAGGCCATGGGCTGTGTGTGTAGAATATTTCCGCCGAATACTGAGTTGAGACAAAGCTATCATATCTCAGGGAACTCTTTGTTTCTTTTATCCCATTTCACAGCTCAAGTGACCATCCTGCAGCAAGCCTTTTCTATATCCATGGTAGATTTCCTGTGGGATTCAAGGGCACCTTCTAGGGAGGCTGCTTTAGTCCCTGGCCTTCATGTATCTGAACTTGCCTGTGTTTACAGAAGTCCTGTTTGGTCAAGAAGTTTAAAATATGGCAATAGAAAGTGAATCCCTGATGTGGTATCACAATGCAACATCATGATTTTATGGTACACTGCATGGACAGTTGGCTAATGTTTTATTTTTATAATTCTTTATAAAATAATTATAAAATTGTAAAATAATAGCATGTAGTTATTTATCATTATTTAGATGATCCTTATATAAAACCCCCCAAATCCAGTGAATGTCTCCTGTAAAAAGGAAGATTTCTGTTATACTTGCTGTTTTTCTGTGGTTCATTCTCAGACATCCACGGAGAATCCAGAACAAGGAAGATGTGTTCTCTGTGTTTCAGGGAAGATCAGGAACGTGTAGTCATTGAAAAAGAATTTGCAGGAACTTTTTAGGCTTCTGCCATGCAAATTTAGGCTCTATGAATTCACAGACAAGAGGGTAGCTATAAGGAAATCATTTGAAGGGCTACAGTCGTACAGTAGCAAAGATTCATGAGCAAAAATAATTTTTGATTCAAATTACATTTGAGTCATGGATTCTTCTGGTAATCTCTGAGGACAAGACTTGGAAAATATATGAGTGAATTTAGAAAATTCACTGATAAATCCTGCATTAGAGTTGAGGTAAACAGGGGACTAAACTGCCCCAGAATGCTCCACTGCAGATAAACTCACAGTACAGTCAATGAAATGTCAGCACCAATTTTGGTTAGATGTTGATACACAATTAGAAGAGACATATCCAACCTGAAGGAAGAAAGTAATCGCACAAGATGATAAGAATTGCCATACACATTGGTCCATCTGGTCTGGTATTCTGTCTCTGGCAGTGGCCAGTGCCAGATGCTACAGATGGAAGTGAATAACCTCTTTGATATGTTTAATTGTATATCCCAAGGGAGGTTTCTTTTTTTCCTTGACCTCACAAATGATGATCACCTTATGCTGTAAAGAACTGAGAATGAGACTCATTGCAGTTTTGTCCTAATTATAATATTTTCACATGCCATTCTTATTCATAAATCTCTTTCTTATGATAACTTTTTGCTTAGCTATTTTTATATCACTATCTCAAAGCATTTTATATAGCTTCGTAGAGCATCACAGTGCTGATAGAGAGTGAGCAACTAGTTTTTGTATTTCTTGTTCTAAGAACAGAAAATGGGGCATGGAGAGAGAAAGCAGTTTGCTGAGTCAGACTCTGTTGCCACATTTAAACAGCCTGAATTCTGCCTATGTCCCTGGGTTTACTGTTTTCTGTCACTTGACTCCAGGCCCTCAGGATACCTAATTGATAGGCTTAGGAGGTTAATAGACTTCAGGCTATCTGAAGGTGGCCGTGCACAGAGTCAAAGCTGACAGCAGAACCGGGCACTAATGATGTCTGGTCCACTGCACTGTTCACATTGCTTTTACTTTGTGGCAAGGCTATGTTTCTGTCCAGGATTTCCTCACAGAAATACATGTATAGGGGAAGGAGGCACATGCATAAGTTGACACTACTAAGAAGTGTTGATTGTCATCTGTGTACTGTTTGATTGATCCGTGCGTGTACCTTGAATCTAAAGTATTTCAAATGCATCTGATTTACTGTTTGTGAGTACATCATCAGTTTTCAGTGCATGTATATCAGGTCTTCCTGGAAGCTTTCACTCGCTGCACAAACACTGTAGCATTGTCACATGTGCCCTGAAGATCTAGGTGTCCAGAAATGCTAGGCACAAGTGCACAGTCCTCCAGCTCCTCAGACAGAATTTCCAGGCAGAAGAGTAAGTCCTCTTTGGGGAAATCTGTGCATATGACAACCCTACTTCTTTTCTTGCTAATAATATTCTGCATTGCTGGTTTCTCTGGGTTGGAACACACTTTCTACACTGTGTGTGTGTGTGTGTGTGTGTGTGGGCATTGCTTTGCAGAAAAGCTGGGTTTGTGCGTGTGTGTGTAATAGAAACAACCTCAGCCATGCTAAATGCTGCCAGAACTGGTCTCTCTTCAGCCTCCAACTGTATAGAAGTTAGCTGTGTTGTGTCCATTTTCAAACAGCCGCTGCCATGTGCTCATCTGCAGTGTTTCATCTGCATTCCATGGTACATAGAAGTGAGTCATTTCCATTCAGTGTTTTCTTCTAAACTAATGAAAGCCTCCCAAAGAGCAGCTTTCAGATAAGAGTATCCCATAGGGAAAGAGGCAGAGGGATCTAAGCAAGGAATAGGGAAGCAGCAACTTCTTAATATGGATCCTGGTTTGACCCTGCCTTTTGCTATAGCTCTGGATAGATCCCTTCCCCTCTGCCTGCTGTAAACTCCCAGGGGGTAATACGGAGTTGAAATACTTGCCTGTTGCCTAGCAGTTTGGGAGGCATGATGGTCTGATCCTACTTTAACTGTTTCAAACTGGAAGACCTTTCGTGTAAAGACAGAATGGTGGGTGGCACAGTGCTCTCAGGTGGCTAGAGATGGCTTCAGCTCGCTTGTCAGCAGTTTGCATAGCTAAAGAAGCAGCTCTGACCTACAGATCTCACTTTCAGCCTTGGCTGCAGTGGTGTGTAGAGCATGCTTGTGCCAGCCCCTGGATGAAAATCTTTGATCTCTTGTATTTGTCTAGCAATTGGCAGCCTCGTCAGCTGAAAAGGAAGGCCAGCCTGGGCAGAGTGGCCTTCCCTCTGTTGTTGTAACCTATGATGTGAGTAAGGAAGGCGACAGAGAATGGAGGGCTGTTCCACCTAATATGTTCAGGGTTTCTTTTTTTATTTTTGTTCCCTATATGAAATGGGACGAAAAAAACAAAGTGTTGAAAATATTGAGCTGGATATTCCAAAGAATTCAAAGATGGTCAGTCTAAGTTCTTTCTGTCAACAGCTACTGCTSTAGGGAGAGAGATCGCTTCTTTATGTGACACCCAAGCACCCGATGCAAAATTACTGTAATACAACCCTTCATCTGTGCACAAACACACACCACTTGTATATCTTTGCTTCTGATTACAGCCCTATGCAGGAGCTTCTACAGAAAACCATTAAGCTTCTGTAGAAAAGATAGAATCATTAAAAGATGTTTTCCCAGAACTCACTCCTTCCATAGAACACCCATAGCCCTCAGCCTGCTTCCTCACCAACCTTACTGAAGTCATCATCAGAACCAAAATTCATTTGAAATCAAGCCACAGATGGCCTAGTTTCTACAACCGCTGTAGTAAAATGTCACTCACAATAAAACCATCAAAAGCCTTGGGTTTAACACATGCACAGTCCAGAATATGGTGTACTTCCTCCAGTGCACCGAAGGCCCTCACGGAATCTGTGTTAGGGAGACCAAAAACCAACCATGTACCATGGTGAACTATTAAGTTCAGACATTCAGTACTTAATAGAAACGTCCAGATAACAGTAGGAGAACATTTTTCACAAATAACCACTCAAACCTATCAGCCCTGATCCTCAAGGGAGTCCTTCAAAACAGCTTCAAAAGATGATCTTAGAAACTGAAATCTGTAACTCTGTTATTCTCTAAAAATCAAGGGCTCAATAGCAATATTGATTTATAGCACATTATATTTCTTCTTGCATCCTGCTGTTTGTAAACTCCTTCGTGTCCTGTAGACAGCAATTAGTTCTCTCTGTCCCATTGAGGCAGAGACTATTACCTCTCCCTTGCTAGTACCATTCCCCACTGATCTACACGTGCCAGTCACCTTTTCTCTCAAACTGACTAATCAATTACCATTACCAAGTTACATTCAAAGCCGTTACCTTTGAAGGTTACTGTTAAAATTTTAGGTCTGAATAGGGCTTATGTTCCTTGTGTTGTGCATTTTATCCCACTATACCAGTTGGTCTACTAAAGGCAAACCTTGCTCATTTATATCCTTTGATCATCATGGTTATAACAGCATCATTACAAGAATATCAATCTTTGATATTTTTAAACTTCATTAGAGTATTCGTTAATTGAACTTTCTAAACAAAACATGTTTTTAATGAAACTTGAAACCTTATTGTTAAATGTCTAAAGTTCTTTAAAACTGGATTTTTGAGCAATTCCTATAAATAGTTTAGTTCTGATGAATTACCTTTCAGTGGAAAATTCTCAACCAATGCTAGTCATAAAACATTGGGACATAAATGCAAACATGAACACATATACACACACAAGCACACACAGACACACACACAGACACACACACACACATCATTCTGTTTTTTTCCATTAGAACCATTCTGAAAGCACTGGTTACATGAGCATTAATCCATTTAGAGGGCTCCCAAAACAATTTCTGCTTTCTTTTTCCCTTACTGGATACAGTGGAGATTGAACAATCGGAGAAATTAGAAATGTTTGTGGATCTCAGCTGTAGGTGAACTGTCGCTCTGGAAGCGAATATTCTAAACCATGCTATTGTCCCAAGCTTTTAGTCTCAAAACAAGCCATATGTTGTAATATGATTCTGATTTCAACTGAAGAGGAAGCTAAACTGTACCTGAATTTAAATTGGTATCTTGAGAGTTGGATACTGGAAAAAAACATTCAAGGGCCATGGAGCAGTGTCATACATCAGTAATATGTTCATGGTATTTTCTATCTATAATTACAGAACGAACCCAGTTCTATAAGTTTTACCAAAGCAGGCTGTGGTTGTGAACTTCTTAAAGTATTGTTGATTCTGTTGTGAGAACACTTCCTTGTGGACTTTTGCACTGATTCTGCACTAAGAAATTCAAGTCTGTAACCTGCTACTGGAGCAAGCCTGAACCACAGCTCAATCCCATCTTCACTGCTAGATGCCATACCATGTTTTTGCAGTGTTTAAACCTGAACAGATTTAAAGCCTAAACAGTTTACTGTTTAGGCAATTGACTATTTAGGATAACAATACAGTATGTTGATCCATTACAACAGTACCTTGTTCAGGCACATATGATACAGTCACGTTTTCATAAATGAGTAATCCTTGCATGTATGTACCCAGTAGGGTTTTCACACCTAAATTAAATATTTTAAAATCTGTTCCCAGTTGCTGGTAAAAGAATGGAATAGATAATTTTGATGGGGGGGAGGTCACAGATATGTGGGACATGATTTAGTCTTTATTTTGCGAGGTTTTTCACTGTTTCTTTCTTACAAAACCATTTCTTAAATAACATCATTGACATATAGCTATGTGTTTGTTAGTCTAGAAGAGATCAGGGTCTGGGAATCTGTTTCTGGATCTACCATCTTCTGGATTTATAAGCATAGTCAAATTATGCAAACTACTTATGGTGCTATTTCCTCCTGGGTATGGGAATTACAGTCGTGACCTAGCTTTGTAAAGCATTTTGAGGTGCAGAGTACTTTTTGTCTATATAAATGTCAAGTATTATTATAAGTGTCTGCATAGAAAGTATGATGTATGTTCGCACATACACATTTCATTTAGAATAGAGTCCTGATTTTACCCTTAATTTACCTTTCCTGAAATAATGTATAGCAGAAACGTAATCCTTGTGTTGCATGGTTATTGGACTAGGTGTTTGAGGATATTTTTAAAGTGGATATTCATTAATACAATGATCTTATCCAGTTCCTCATTTAATCTGTATTGAGCTGCCTAGATGTTATTCATATTCCCCTACCACCAGCAAGTCAAGGTCTTGGGGAAACAGACTTGATGCATTCTGCTCATCCCCGATAGTTCATCATCTGAGATAAGCCAGGGTTGTCTGCAAACTGCAATCTCATCAGGCAGGCTCAGATAGCATCTCACTTGACTTTTTTGCTTATTCCATTAACACTACTGTCCTGAAGATTTGGGATGCTCAGCTTTACCATGCTAGCAAGAGCAAATGATTAAAAGGGGATACAGATTTACTCATCATTGGCTCCATTAAACATGACAACCCTTTTAGTTGTTACACTGAACCTCTCTGAGACTCTGCTCCCAGAGAGCATTTAAATAAGAGGGAGGGGAAGGATCAGAGTGCAGTGGCTTTTGTGATAGCTATGTACCACTATGCTACACTTTTTAAAGGTCGTAATTCATGTCTCAAGAAAGTGCATTTCCCCCCTTTTTTGGTTGTTGTTGTTCATCTCCCATACAGGTATTCACTAGAACTGGCCTATTAGAGTTGAGAGGCAAGTAGTTTCCCTAATTCTTGTTCACTAGGCTTATTTCCTACAGCTTAAATAGTTCTGGGGAGAAACCCAAGTGGTTACCACAGATGTGTGTGTGTAGCGGCAGTGGTAGTATACGTGTGGTCAGGGTCACTTAGCATGTTGTATAAGTTCTTGCAAAGTGTGCGCAAGTAAAGCTGTTTCTGTAGAGTGTCCTTAAGTTTTATAGTTCATCATTTGTACCTGAAAATGTGGCTATGTGAATAGCTAGCCCCCCAGAAACACTGGTTGGTAGGTTTAGAAGCCTGTGGAAAAGTCAGTCTCTCTCGTGTCCACATTTAAAGGAAATGCATGCCATTTGAGTGCTTGCGCTTGCAGAGAAGAGAATAGAGGGAGAGAGCACAGCAAGGAGTGAGTTAACTGACAGCCTTTCTATAGAGCTGGTCTGGAAAATATTTTTCAACTTATCTTTTCAATACAGAGGTTTTGATGCTTCTTCTGTTTCACAGGGTT
The DNA here is from genome assembly GCF_003343035.1 of Apteryx rowi. Lineage (NCBI taxonomy): Eukaryota > Metazoa > Chordata > Aves > Apterygiformes > Apterygidae > Apteryx > Apteryx rowi. The sequence continues at coordinate 56,638 of NW_020451310.1, forward strand.
CAAAATGGATCTGCTTTTCATGTTCTAAGGGTTTTTAGTTATACCATTTTGATAACAGTTCCAATAATATTTTGATAAAAGAATTAGCATTTAAAATGTTGTAAAAAAGAAAAATGGTGAAAAGTAAAATACTGCAGTTTTTAAAAGACCATTTTTCAATTTAAGAAGTCTTTAGTTTGAAAATATTAAAGCAACTCTTATCTAAGAAAATCTGCAGCAGAATGCCAAAAGGAAGCAGAGGTCGGGAGGGGAGGAAGAACAGGGTGGCCCTTCAAATCTAGCCATGATGATACTTCCCTGGAAGGGAAGAATGCTTATCCTAGAGAAGCAGGTCTTCTCCCAGAGTTTTAGCCGCTAGCGTCAACGGGTGTGACACGAACAAGAAGTCATTGAGACAGAGTCTTAATCTTGAATAGCCTGTTTATTCCTGATCTGTAAAAAGAAAGTGTTTTAATATTTTGCCCAACATGTCTATTTATTAAACTTCCCAACTGAGCCCAAATTCTCAACAGCTATTGACCACAGACCACTTTTGTTTTGAGAAATAGTTGTGTCCATGCCAGAGATTTTCAGGGAAATCCAAACTGTTGGATTATTTCCCATGTTGTATGACACAGTTGAGAATTCCCTAAATTTCTCCAGTCTCACTAGTAAAAGTTTGTCAGGGCTAGGTAGAGATTCTGAGGCCAAATACTGAGTCTAATGGACCAAATTTTGAAAGTTGTGCTCCACAGCAGAGTGCAATGTACAGGCATTGCCTGTGCTGTCTAGTTAATGTTGAGATCTCAGGAGGACAGTGCTGCTGCTGTTCTTCATCCTCCTTCCCGAGCAGCAAACCCCAGGCTTTCAGAGCAGGGAAGCTGTCTTTGTAACTGGCTTCTGCATAGGATAGAAAAGAGCTATGGAGAGATAGTGCTTGTACAAGAAGTTGTAAAAGATACCTCCACAGATACCCAGGACAGTTCATTTCTCATTCATTACACATACAAATTAGCATGGGAGAAAAAACATGATCTGACAGCCAGGTGAAACACCCTTTGACTGTGGATTTTCTCTCCATCTGATTTTTTGCCACTTTTATCTGAGCCAGGAGCTATGGATCAGCCTCACAAAGGATAATCTTGATGAAATAGTTAATGAGGAAAGTTCAGGGTATTTCCCAAAATTAAATAGCATGTTTATGATCTAGTACAATAAAAGGAAGGTGCACAAGAGAAAGCAAAGAGAACACACTTACATGCCACCCAGATACGCTGTTAGTTCAGAGACAATGGCAGTGTGCTGTTGTATGATAAAGTAAAAGCCAGGTTCTGATCCTAGTTACATTGACATAAATTTGGACTTTTCCTCTGTCTTAATAGGAATCTTGCAGGTTTATGGTGATATCAGTAACAGCAGAATGTGGACCATTATACTTGTAAATAAAAACTGTAGGTAGGCAGTACCTTTTTAGAGGTCTGCTTAGACTTTTTTTTTTTATTTTTTCTGGTGCAGGGGACTTTCTGCCCGACACAGCAGTGTGACAGCAGAGCCAGGAATATTCTGGAATGGAACGTGGGTGTTCAGGAGGAGGAAGTTGATCAGCTGGGGCAGATTGGTGCTGCAACTCCTCTGCAGCTCAACTAGGGCTCATTTTAGCAAATATGTGTGTTAGGGAAGTTGCACATTCAGAAGGCTGAAAGATCTGAACAGATCAGGTGAAAGCCCCTTTCCTTTTTACGTCATTTTGACTCAGGTGTTAATGTTCCAGGATATATAGGCTAGCTTCTCAGTAGGTATCAGTAGACTCATTCCACTCAGTGACTGTAGTAGAGCTGTGCCAGCTTACACCCAGTGGGGATCTGACCCCGTCTCTTTGATTTTATCTGCTGCAGGTGTCTTAAAAAAAAAGAGTAACAGATTGCATATGATCTAATTTCTTCCCTGGTCCATCCGGTGTGTCAGCCTTTCCATGAGAGAATCCAAAGGAAGCTGTGACTTGGAAAAATAATACATTTAGTACATTGCAGTGCTGTACCAAAACGCCAAACAGTTTGTGCTTCCCCCCAAATCTTAATATAAAATCTTACCATGTAACTGGAAAGAGAAAAAGACCGGAAGACAGGTATAATGTTCTTTGCAGACCTGGAGACCATTGACAAGGCACTGTGATAGGGCTGATAGGGTTTTTGCTGTATTAAGCAGTACTAAACCTGCTGTTTCAAGGCTTACCCTTAGAAATGAAGATGAGACCTAAGAGGCACACGAGCACATCAGCCCAAATCCGACTACAGCAGATTGTAGTAATACTGTTTGTTGTGGCAGCGATGGTGTAAATGTGTAAATGAAGTAAGGTCTGTAAACTAACTGATACAACTGGAAAAAAGAGATTAGCTTTTTAACCTGATGATGGTTTTCTGTGTCTGAAAGCTTGCCTGTTCATTCCAAACTACATCAGTTGTTCCATTAAACTATATCATCTCTCTGTAAAAACCTTGCCTTGCTTACAGCAGGTTTTGCTGTCTTTTCACTGAGGGATGTGACACTGGCTTCTGTCATAGGCACATACTGGGCTAAACCGGCCTCAGATTTCATCCAAAATGGCAGGTCCTGCATTTCAGCACTGAGCTAACACTCCTTGGTGCTAGGGAGCATGTTGTCACTTGTGGAGTCATTTTTTGCATTAGACATGCAACTGGGAATCCTAATCACTCATTATCACTAAAGCTGTCTAGTGCTTTCTCTAGATTTGGGGGTGTTAATCCTTATTTCTGGCTGTGTCCCAATTCTCTTATTTTTATCCTGGCTCCTTAAATTCTTGCTGCAGGTTTACTTGGATACCGACATTTACTTCATTTCCTGTTTGGTTCCATAGTGCTTTTGTGCATTGTTCGTCTGCTTCCAGGTTCCACGGCAGGGGCAGGCACGCCTCAGGGCAAGGCAGGGGGCAGGATGAGGCCACTACTGAATGCTTTTGATGTTTCTCCTAAGGCACTTGGGTTGGGTCCAGGGCTCATAGAAAAGCAAGGTGGTATGACTGAATAAGCACAGGCTTTCTAAAGGTAGTGCCCTGCTCACCCTGCCATTCACGGCACAGAGCAGGATTGCTCTAAGGTTGGGAATTAGTGAGTGAGTTCTCTTCTAGTCCTCCAGGTAGCTGATAAAACTGGCACACATGCGGGAAAGCTTTTAGGGAGGTGTCAAGTGTGGGAATGCAGTCTGCTGGATAATACACTGCACTTGGGCTTTGGGATTAGAAGATACTACTGCCAGCTTTTTAATGCAGTAGCTAAAACTCTCAGGTTTAAAGGATTAATACAATTTATTTGCTTCATTTCCTCCCGCCCCCAGCCCTGCACCCCCCAAAGCAAAACTTTTCTAATCAGCATGTAGCTCCTGCTGAGCCAGCTGGCTTTTCTTACACAGTCTTTTTCAGACTGAAAAAGCCCGAGAAGGAAAAAAATGGGTGAGGAAAGCTGAAGCTCGGATAGGGGGATGGGACATGTTTTGTAATTGATTTAACTCTTTCTTTCAAGTGTCTCTCAGTTAGTTTTCTGTTAACCTGCCTTGGGTAGCAGTGATTTTTTTTTCTGTAGCAGAGGTAATGCTCTGTGCATTTGTTGGGGAGGAAGAGTGCCAGCAGTGTTTTCTTTAGGGCTGCAGAGCACAACATGAGATGAGAAAGCAAGAGTCCTTTTAACGCTGCAGGGCTTGTGTGAGCTGAGCATCAGAAGAGGAAAGGAAGGGGTTGCTTGAGTGCTTTGGGGCAGCTCTGGGCACAAGGGGAGGTGCCAATAGCAGAGGAGCTCCTGGCTGCAGGGTCTCTTCTGGAATCTGCTGTAGTCCTGCCTGACACCATTTTAACCCTATAACATCATTATTTCCCATATGTTTTAAGTGTAATAAAAAGGGATGTTTCAGAGAGTTTAACATATCTAAATGGGGCTGACATATATCTCATGTATTTTCCACACCAGATGAAAAACCTTCTTCCTACATGGTATTTGAACAAGTCAGTTATTTCAGTACTAAGGCATTTTCATTTCTCTGCTACTCATTCACCTGACAGTCCTTCAGTACGGTGTCATGGCATGAAGATTTGTGAGACTCGCTCAAGCAATGAAGTTTATTTGGTACTTCAAAATTACCTATGGTTGCTAGAAATTTTTTCTAGATACAAGAGGTGAGTGACTCATACTTTATTATGTGACTAATGGCAGGTTAAAATCCCAGTCCCTGTTTCCAGTTACAGAACAGAAATGTGTAAGAGCACATGAAGAATTATAACTGTGTAACCATAAGCAAGTGCAAATGAGATAAATTATTATTTGCAGTTTCACAGCCGTTTACATGTCCAAAGCCATCTAAAACTTTCCTACCAAAATGGGACAATATCATTAATTTCATTTCATAGGAAATGGAGTTTCATAAGGAAACTGGGTATCATAAGATCACTGAGGCCTAGAGAAAAAAAAAAAAAAATCAGCCAGGTGCACAAAACTATTCTGTTGCAGAACAAGTAGAAACTGAGCACTGTAACTCATCCCAAGTTTACTGTACTAAAGCATATGTAAATCCCATGTTTATTACTATTTATGATAGCAATGGCAAAGTTTTCCTTATGTTATGGTTCCAGATGTTTTTAGATTTACACCTTTAATCTCAAATTGAGTAACCCACCACAGCACTTTAGCAATGAGTAACCAACTTCAGTATCCTAATGATAAGTTTTCTAGATAACTACATTGATCGACACTCTAGAAATACTAGTTAGCTAGATAAAGAAGGCTGTAGTTGTATGTGATTTCTGTAATACCAAGAGTTTGCCTGACAGGATCTAACTAAAAGAAGAGCGCAGCAGGTCACTGTAATGAATAAGCTCCATGAATGGAGGAGTCAAGAAACATGTTTCTTTGGCCTTTACATTGCGAGTCTGAGCCAAAAATTTGTGGGACAGGTGGGGCTATGGTAGCTGGGATGTCACTAATGCTGCTCTTTGATTTAAAAGCATCAGGTTCTTGCAAACTGCCAAACTGGATGGTATGTTTTCTCCTTTGGGAGGAAGGAAGTGCTGTACAGTGGCAGTATGTTGATGTGGAACTGAACCCCCCACACACTTAGTTTCCAGTGATTTTAGGTGTGGAGTTTCCTTGGGGATGCTGTCTCAGAGCATTAACAGACAACTGTCCTTAGTAGCTTTTTCTGAGATACTTAGCCTCAGTTGCCTTTCTTCATCCAGTCTAGTCTTGCCTTCTCAAATTCCTCCACAGCTCCTCCCCTTACTTTCTGTCTGCAGCTTCTGCATCCCTGCAGAGAGCTTTACCCCACAGTGAGGGCTTTGTTGAGACATACATATTTAGCTATGTGTGGGAACTACAAGTTACTTTTTATTTATTTATTTTGAAAAATTTCCTTGGAGACCTTGGCTTCCATCTGTTAAAAATGCTTCCTCTGCTTGTCCTCTCTGATGAAGCTTGAGGGAGGGGAGGATAATCTTCTCTCCCTAACAAGCAGCTTAAATTTAGCTGAAAAACAAAACTCCCCAGGTCTTTGGGCTACTTGTGGAGATAGGCAGATTAAGCTCCTCATGGCCAGGGTGCCAAATTCTCACATTCATCAGATCTGGGCTAGACGCATGGAGCAGTTTCTCCTCCCACTGTAATGACCACCTCAGTGCATGATAATTGTTTCTCATCCCCTTCTTTGGGAGGGAGGGAGGAAGAAGAAGGAAAAGGTGTGAAAGTCCTGTTTGAACTGCTTCTTTTCCATCCTTTCTAATTGCTTCCACACAGAAACTAAACTCCAGCCCCCTGAGCACCTTGAAGGATTAAACGCTGATCAAAGGCAGATTTAACCATATCCCCAGGACAACCTGCTTAGACACCAGGCAGCACAAGCTTTGGGTTAGCACAGCAACCAGAAAAGCAGAATAAATTAACCATTATCATTTTGGCAGGAACAGAGCAGAGTTTTGGGAGAAGAGGTGGTGGGGAGGGGGGTGCTGGTGGCGGCAGGATATGAGGGATACAGATGGAAACGAAGTCAACATTTATCTTGTACATATAGCCAGAAGACATGCTCTGTTTCTGATCCTGGCTGATTGCTGGCATCTGTTGCCACATACAGCCTTTTCCCTCCTCAGGTTTGGGCTTTCCAGCATAGTAGTATTAGTGGCTTTAGATAGGAGTTTGTGTTATTAGTTACAAACTAAGGGAGGAGGAAATCTGGAGGGGATAAATTAACAAACCTCTCAGCTATCCTGAGTGGCAGTCAGCCCTTCAGTTCCTGCCCCTTCTATTGCAGCCCAGCTTTTACTAGGCTTGCAAAATGTTGAGTATCTTATTCATGTATTTATTTTGCAATGATTTCCCGTAGTGAGTTCTGCATCTGCAGATCCTGGCTTGGACCTGATCAGAGCATGTGCTTGTGCTTCTGGTATTCCTGGCATTGGCAAATCTAGGAAAAAGACACACTGACTGCTTATAAGTGGAGGAGATGTTGAAAAGGGGGATTATTTAGCTTTGAGATTCGATGAGTTAGAGAAGGCTACTTACCTGTTAGTGCAAGGACTGTGAAGGATCAGACAGCAAATGATCAGCATCTACTTTTCAGTCTTCAATAACATGGGACCAAAGGGCTAACCAGTAACACAGAAGCAGAAATGTGACAGGAAGTAACCTTTTTCACTGTGCAGAGTCTACATCTTGGTATCATCTTTTGCCACTAGGCAGTAGGGCCCAGTTCATAAATTCTCTCAAAATAGTAACAGTCACTGATGTAAGATTCTAGACTGTGTGCAACTTTCTTCTCAGGGCAGGAGGCTCAAAGCCCAACTCTGAACCTCTTGGGGGATTGAGAGAGTGGTGGCAGGCTAGTGCTGCTATTAGAGTAGCTGTTTCTAAGAGAGCAGGAATTGGCAGAAGGAGAGCATATATAGGACTTCTTCTCCCCTAATCCTAGGTAGAATTAGAGTAGAGATGGTCAGAATTCCTGTTTACAGTCCCAGTTCATTCCCTGCCTACGTGGACAGTGACTCAAAGGTACAGTCTGGCTCTAACAAAGGGATAATCAAATTGCATGCTTCAAGTCATTATCTAATCACTGGAGAGGTCAGGAAGGAGTCTCTCATCTCTCCCTGCGCTGCCTGGTTTTGCTGGATGAGCTAAGCATGCTGCAAGCTCTTTTCACTTCCCTCAGTAGAGTTCAGAGGCAGGAGGCAAGGTTTGATGGACTGTCAGTCCAATTCAGCATGAAAACCCAATGTTCTTCTGAAAAATCAGCGATCTCACTAGAGAACCTCTGTTACACTGGTTTGGAACAGGCAAAGGGCCCTAGCTCTGTTCAGCTATCAAATATGAATGTGAGCAGCATGAGTAGCAGAAGCCTTTCACAAAGGTATATCTTTATTTGTACTGAATAATTAAAGGAATTCCTTATGACTGAAGAAACCTGCCAAAGGAATTCAACTTGCTCACTACAACTTCTCCTTCGCTGTGAGGCTGCAGTACTGCATAGATTAGAAACCATCATTTGCTACAACGTCAGCAAACCTTTAAAAAGAGTAAAATTACCATGTTATCTCACTTGTTCTTCCTGAAGAATAAGCACACACTTCTTTGTTTTGACCCCTTGGTTAGTTTTGTCTGAATGAAGAGTTTGGCATAGGAACTTGCAAGGCTCAATGTGATTGGAATGAAGAATGATTTACTGGGCTGTCAAAGGCCTGAAAAACGAAGGGGCCAAGCTCAGAGACTGAGAAGAGGAGGAGGTCAGTTGTGGTTTTTAGTTCCTGAGGCTCACTCTCCTCCTGAAATACTTGATGCAGAGCCAGTGCTTTCATCCTCACTGGCCATAGAGTGTCATCTAAACTTTGGATTTGGGGATGAAACGAAGGGGCTGAGCTGTGGGTGCTTTGAAGGAGTCTAGTGAAACGATGGTTTCATTGAACCAGCGTTAGTAAAATGTAGCAGAGTACTTACACTCGCTATTGGGTTGTTAGAATGATTGGTAGGGGAAAAAAGGGAGATCAAAAGGGTTTTTTTGGAGGAAGGGTCCACTTGTTCAATAGTGTTAGGTGTACTCAGGGGTTTTTATGGCTTCAAGGTGGTTTTGTTCCATTTGGGAAGCAATCCATCTTCCATGAGCGTGTCCTCTGTATGCTAAGCTAAGCTTTGCTGTGGCCTCTGTAGATCTTTTGTGCCTTTGTGAGTTGTGTTCTTACAGTAAGATGTGTCTCAATTTTTGTTTATTCTTAACATTTCTAGTGAGTTAGGAAAGTGGTATCATCTCTGCTTACTAGCAGGAAAGTAAAATTGTCAGGTCATAGCTAAATTTACATATATTGTACTGCTCCCTGAAGTCTTGGTCTCCCAATCATCTAGATCTTATACAAGGATTAGAGCATGTGACAGCTTCCAGCCCTCTCTCATGTTTCCAGGTTTTCTGTCCATGAAGACTAGGGTGTTAGGTGGGAGGATTGACATGTACCTGGCTCTTGCTCTAGTTTGGGTTTGGGACAGATGTGGGTACAAACATGGGTTTGGGAGCTTGGAAGCTCTCAGGAGCCTAGTACTTGCCCCTTGCTGGTGGGCTGGGGTGCAGCAGTGAGCCTGACAAAAATCAGCTTTCCTGTCTGCCTGGAATAAATGGTGCAGGAGCAGAAATAGTTGTGGGTGACTGATAGCGCAAAGAAGATAGCAGTGATGGCAGAGGTGTTTGGGAAAGACGATATAATAGGAGAATGCCGTAGAGACTCTGCTGTCGGGACAGACTGACGCCGAAGGCAAAGGGACAGACAGGGTGGAGGGGAGGCAGGCAACAATGAAACTTCCTTAGCAGCAGAGAGAGACAAGATGGTCTTTGAAGCAGCAATGAGAAGGCTTTGCGGATATACAGAGACATGTAGGAGACAAAACTCATAAAATATGCAGAGTGGCTGTTGTTTTAGTATCTTTTTTCTAGCTTGGCCAGTGACTATGCACCTTTGATGGTGTGTCTGTGGGTTTTGTGGGGGTTGTGGTTCTCAGCAAACACAGGCTGTTGAATCTGTGTGCATGCACACACATACACACACATGAAATCACATAACACATACATACATGCTCATGTCATACCTCACCAAGTGATGATGGACATTGGTGATACTTTTTCTAATGTCTGACATCAAGCTTTAAAATCGGATTGATGTGGGAAGAGAATGAAAGTCTGATAAGGAGCTGATCTGAGAGAGACATCCAGCCACTAGGAGCTTGTGCATCAGCAAAAACGATTTTCAGCCCCTGGGACTTTTAGAGATGGGAGTGGTTTGGCTGGTTCCTCGCCCAGCATGTTTGAGTTCCAGCAGGAACAGGGTCTGTGGGGTTACTGTGTCCACATCTTAACACCCAGCAACTATGTGATCTGAAAGGGCAGGATGTATTCTTACAGTACTTCGCATGAGCTTTTCAATATCTGTTCTCCTTTCCACTCCTTTGTACTGAGTGTAGCTACCACCAGCCACCTCAGAAAGGCTGTGATCGGTTGTGCTGTGTGTATATCCTGATGGAGCACTTTGAATCAAAAGTTATTGACTGTAGAGGCTATATTCCATCCATCAGAGCTTTCTAACAGGTTTTAAGATACAATATTCTGTAACACCTAGATAATTTCTGTGTCATTTTTGTCAGGAATGAGGGAAATCTCACAACTTGCCCTTGGAATGTTCCTGTAGGAGGTGTGCTCCTGGCTGCTAAGCCACTTGTGAGCTTGAAATTATTCACGGTGGTTCCAGAATTGCCTCTTTCTTCTATGTCTCTCTCACCTTTGCAACATGTTGATGGAAAAGAAATTACATTAGAATAAGTGGTTTTATTGCAGGTGGTTTTTTTTTTAATTTTGGCATTTGTTTGGCCTTACTGGGGACTGGGATTTCCTGCCCCTGAGCTCTAATGTGAAAGACTGGGAAATGTTGATGCAGCACCTCCAAATCAAAGTGGGTAAGATGGAATGAGGCACTGTGCTGACTGTTTTAAATCTTTCTTAAGCCTGAGGGTGAACTTGACATTAGTTCTTGTTCATTTTGTTCCTCTATCACTCTACTTACTCTGCAGCCTGTGGTATTTAGGCTGATTGAGTCAACCCATATTCAGGCCACGCATCCATAGAAGTCAAAGGAATTTGTTCAGTGTCAACACTGCAAGGTTTGGCTCCACAAAGAACAATTACAGCTATTCGTGTTATTATGTGATGTTGGTTATTTGGCATGTTGTTTTCATGGCAGTGCCAAACTTCTATGTTCACAGCCCAAATAAAGACTGAAAGTAGTACAACAAGACAAAGTATAACAAAGAGTAGCGTACGCTAGACCAGAAGGAAGAAGAAGGTGCATTCACAGGCTGTTTAATGTGGTTCTGACAGGCAGGAGTTGAACAAGATCCATCCAGTGGTCTTGACACAAGGAAGTCAGAGAATTGCACCCGTTCTGTACAGTGAGCTCCTAGGTTCCTCAGACCCTGGCTTAGGAGAGGGCTGCAACTTTTACCAGTTCTTCTGCAGTTTCTCCTTGTATTGCTTTCTGTCTCAGTTGTTCCTCCCACATGTCTACCGGTTTTGTTAACAGTTGTGCTTACAACATACACGCAACCAGTAGATGCTAGTGAGACAACATGTACCCAAAATTGTAGGCACAACATCTGTAGCTAAGGCACATTATGCACAGTGTATTCAGACATGTAAAATATCCCTGACATTCATTTACCTATAGATCCAGCCTGCATAAAGCAGGCCAAAATCCTACATGGCATGTTCCCAAACCTCCTGACAGGCACAGAGCCGAATTCAAGCCCAGCATAAACAGATGCCACTCTTCTGGCTTCAGTGTGTTTGAATTTGGCCCACAGTGCCTGCTGGGTAGGCCATTCTGCGCTGCCCATCTTTCTTGAGACAGAGAAGAGAAAATGAGTCTGCCCCTGAGCTGGGAAGGATGTGCCAGGAAGGGAGCATCTGGCCCCTGGCCTGGGTACAGCAGTGGGCCTTCGGTGGGCAAAGTCCTCCTACTGGCAGTGGAGCTGCAYGGGGGAGATAAAAGGGAGGCCTCTCTGATCTCACTCATCTTCTTCGCAAATGCTATCCATCTGCACTGATATTTACACGTTCTGCCAAAGTGACAACATCATTACCACTTGCTCAATATTTGAGCTACTGAATATTTTCTGCATAATTTAATGCTCAGATGCGATAATACATTCCGGTGGGCAGCGAGGCGCTCCAGGCAGGCTGCTTCCCCACGCATGCAAGGAACGTTACAGCACTGCTGGCCTAGGGGTACCTGGACCTCTGAGAAAGTTACTTGCTGCCTAATCCTGTCACCTTCAGGTGGGGAATCCATCCCTCTGAAGTCTGAATGGGAGGAAAATCCAAGAAGCCCTGATAATTATAACATTAAAAACATTTCACCCCAGAAATGGGGGAGTAGCTGGAGAAGCATATAGGAGCTGCTGGGAAAGGAATTGAAATGACCCTGGGAGAAAACTGGAATACTCTATTTCTGAAGCCAAGACAGCACTAGAAAGCTGAGATTATCCTCACAGAACATAATCTGCTTAGGCTTTGTTCACAGGCAGCACTGGGCTGTTTAAACAGAGCAAAGGGTGGGGGGAGACCCAAACTGACATGTCTGTTATTTAAATGCAGACTAATTTTGCACCCTGCATCCTTCATCCTCCCACTTGGGATTCTCTCGGTTGGCTCAGAATAAGTGGCTGTAAATCCAGAAAAAACACTTTCTCCCTTTCTGATCCTGCCATTGTGCTCACCACAATATTTTTTGTAGACCTCTGACTCTTGGAGGCTGGAAATGAGCTACCTCAGAATTGTGAATTCCTCAGCAGCCCCTGCTGTGTTTTATGGGTGCAGTGCATTGCTGTGACAGTTCTAAGAGAAAGAGGGGAAGGACTGAGTGCCCTTTTTCTTTATCCACCTTCAAAGGTTCAGAGGAAATGTCATTACCTTTGCCAGCTTCCCCAGGCATGCTGTTATGTGGCTTGCACCACTGTGTGGCAGATAGGATGAGGCTATAGAAGCTTCTATTCCCAGTAAGAAAAGGAAATTTTCTTCAGCAGGAAAATACCTCTGCTTTTCCTCTGGAGAATGTGCTGACTTTTGTTGCTATAAACCAAAGGTTGAAAAGGTGTATTGGTCATTTAATTTTTCTGCAAGAAAAATCAATGTCTTATCAGGAAAACATAAGCTATTCATTGCTTCTCTCTCCATGCTAGTCAGATGTATTTCTCCCCATGACCATCCCCTAGCCACGTACCCTCTGTGCGGACCCCAGGACAGCAATGGCAGTCATGGAGTTTGCTGTATCAGACACTGGGAGGCTCCCAGCTCCACAGGTGGGTTATCTGAAATGTGGAGAAGGGCCATTTCTGTCTCCCTCCCATATCACACATGCCATCTCCCTTCTGCTGAAGCCAGTCTCTCTGCATGACCCTTTCTTTATGCCTTATCCAGCAGAGTTGGCTTGTTTTCTCTCCAGTGCCACTGCTAGCTCTATTGCAACATCCTCTRAAAAGATGGGGGTGTACAGTTGTGCTCAAGCAGCTGTTTGCAGAAGAAAAACATATGTATATGTATAAGAAAATGGTGTCTTGTGAGTCTTCTTCACAGATTGCCTGGTGCAGAATGGCTCTGAGTGTGGCCCAAATTGGCTTGTTCAAAGATGTGTCACTGTTGCAGACTGATTTGAGTCATGTAAATTGAGGATAGCTGAGCAAGATGTGTTTTTAAAAGGCTGCATTGACTTCAGTTTTAAAACAACGAATGTAGGCCGTTCTTATGGAATATTAGGGAAGCAGTGACATTTTGCAAAAGACTTTGGGGTCAAGAGCATTACTCGGATGAATATGAGCTCTCAGGATAATGTGGCCAAAGGACTAAATCACTCCCTGGATATGAAAACAGGAGAGTATTGAATAGGAATAAAGCTATCTGGTTTTGGCATGAGTGTGACTGCTATCCATTTCTTATGCTTACAGCTGCTATTTTATTAGAGGGAGTTCGTTCTTACACATAAGAATTATTAAAGGTATGGAAAACTTGCCCTTTAGTGAGAGATGGAAAGTATTCACCTGAAAAAAAAGGAAGGTGGATACAGTTACCCACAATGGTGAACAGCAATTTAATAGCAAAGGACTTTTAAATTTTGAGGAATAAAAGCATGACATCATCATATAGCTGGAAGTTTAAACTAGACAAATTCAGACTATAAATACCATGCACATTTTAAATGATGAGGAGTAACTAATAATAGGAATAACTTTCCATGGTGTGGGAAAGTCAGCATCACTGGCATTTCTCAGTCAAAAAACCCCTCTGCCCCCGAAAAAAAAAAATGCTCTAATTCAGACACAGCTATTGGACTTCAAGCACAAACTCAAACAAGGAAGTCGTACTACTTGAGTTGTGGTGGAGTTCGGAATAGATTTCTTCATGTCTGTAAAAAAAAAAAAAAAGAATTACGAATATCCATCCCTTGCATCTACTGCAGAATCTGTGCTGTTGTAAGCCAAGCACTTGAGGACATGAAACAAAGACTTCTCGCTCTTTGGTATTTCTTTCCCTGTATCAATTGAACTCCCCCAGTCTCCTCCTGCTGTGCACAAAACTGCAGTGTAGGTGATTTACAGGATCAGCCTTTTCATCCTTGCAGGTAAGCAAACATGCTTCTCCAATCATTTAAGCACACAGAACTTATCTGCAAAAGCTTGTCTGCTAAACTTTTCTCTCTCCTGCTGACTTGCCAGAGCAAAATCACATAATCTATATGTGAAATGAGAAAAATAAGTCAAAAATACTTTTTTTAATAAGCCAGTGTCTTGTCATTGTCTTGAATCACCTGTGCTTACCCATTAGATGTGGGGAACTATTTCCTATTACTTTTCCTCTTTGATAAAGAAGGACACATGTTTTTTGATAAGTTATTCCTTGAAGCTGTAATTTACAGCTCCTCCTCCTCTTCACCAACTCGCCAGTCATGCTCAATCTCCTGTTACATTTTGCTAATGCCACTAAGTGCTGGTCATAAACCACTGCCCTAATTGCTCAGAACACAGGCTGAACGGTTAGTTAGCAGTGCTATTGCAATTATGGCAGCTTTTCAGGTCTAATAGCACTTTATGTTTCACTGCTTTTTATACGTCACTGGTTAAGATGATGAATTAGAGGTACTACTGCACCACCTGCTCATGTTCTCCCTCTCACAGCAGTGATAGAGCACCCGCTATGGTGCTATTTAGATACAAGGTGGTAAATAACTGGGAGCAGCTGCTGGCAGGTGGGGGTGTGGGGAGCAGCATGGTGTGGTATGGCATGGCATGGCATGGCWTGGCATGGCATGGCATGGCATGGCACTGGCCATCCTCTGACCTGTGGACATAGCATTCTTGATTTACATTTTGCCGTATTCTTTCAAATATGTGGTCTGCTCATGTTTTCCAGCCATCAATACAGTGTATACTGTTTTTTCACCTAAGTGTTAAAGAAGTTTGTTGGGTCTAAGAAGTCTGTTGAGGTTAAGAGCAACAAGTACAAACCTTGGGAAAAGAGGTATATTAAATTGCACAAAACTTTCCTTTCTCTTAACTTTTAGTTCATAAAATGATGTATAAAAGGAAAGAGAGAAGCTGCAGCTTTGAACTTTTAATGTATCACAGTATCTTTAAAAAACATGATAGAGAATTATGATATGTAGACTTCTTTTTTAAGGGACATATGCTAGGAGGGGGAATACTGGTAAAAGCATAGAGTTGATGCATCTGGGCATGATCCTGAAGGTCTTGGGTATTGCCTTGTAATTAAGAGCTTTACTTGTCTGTTCTTCTGCTCTCTGAAGAACTCCTCCTTCCCTTGCCCTTTATCAGTTTTAGAAGATAATATTTAAGCAGTGCTCCATGAATGCCTTCATAATAGGTAATAAAAGAACCTGCATTTTCCCATCATATCCTTGATTCTAGCTAAAAGGAAGGCAGTAGCCCTTTAGCTAGAGCATTCAGAGAAATTTTAATGAAGGTACATTAGTTTGATTATATGTAGCATGTTGATGTACCTGTGTAATATGATGAATTGTTTCATTTGATTGAATGTGGCTACAGTGCTAAACTGACAGCCTTTCAGTCAGCTTCCTCTGGGTATTTGCAGCATATGTGTATAGTGACGATAGTATAAGCTCCCTGCATACATTTACCTTGACTTAGATAATTAATATGGCCAAAAAGAGAATCTCTATTACACAGCCATTCCTTGTATTCTCTCTTGGGGTATTCCACAAAGCACTGTATTTATCCTTGCTGTTAGGATGCTCATAGGATAACAATCCGTGTTTGTGTGTTTTACTGTGTTGATCCCTGCCCTGAAAATCAGATCAATGCCCACCACTCTCAGAAGGGTTCTGAGCCACCATCAGACATGACTTTCATCTGCTTCTGCCGTGAATGAGCTGAAAGCCAGCCACCTAGCAGTGAAACACTGTCTGGCCTCTTCTTGTCCCCTTTGTGCCAGGTTTGTGTTTAAACTTAGGTGAAATAAGTTTCCACATTCTCTTCTCGGTCCCAGAAACGTTCTGAAGTTTGAATGACAGCTGGAGACAGAGAAGAACCAGACAAGCTATRCAAAATGAAAATATGTCAGGGAAAGAAAGACGCTAAGGATGGTGATGGATCTTCCTTTGAGCGGAAGAGTAGATGGCTGGCCAAAGAGGTTCTCAATGTTGTCACTGTGTGAGGAGAAAAAGAGAGTACAAATGGGCAATGTGAAGGGATGAAATGTGAACGTAGTGCAGCACAGAGCTTATACTTCAGCTGCCATGAAGGTGGCTTGCTGGTTTTAAGAGATGGTAAGTATAAATGGGCGAGTTTTAAGACCAAATCTGACCAGATCACTGTCTGTTGAATACAGTAGTGCAGTTGTAGTGCAATGTATCAGCAAATAACTAGAAAAGAGCTAAGAATCTTTTGACCACATTTGAAACAGTTAATGAAATTAAGCTCTGAATTAGTGAAATTGTACTTTGTTCCCTTACAAATAGGCTATCTTTGTATTATCTACAATAAATAAATAAAAAGATGTATGTTCATATTTCCAGTCTCCTCCAAAGGTAACGCTCAGAAAGCAGTTTTACTAATGGCTTACCACATTTCCTGCCAAAAGTCTCTTTCCTCCCCTTGCTACAGATACTGATGACCAGATACAAAGGTGCTTGTGCATCTCTTGCACTGTTGTGTAACAACCTACGTTCGTTTTGTGAACTGATTTATTTTCATCTTTCTAGCACATGACTATTTTAGACCATCCTTCTTTCTTGTCCCAAATTTCTTTTGCTCCCTCCCACAATCCTCCTCAGCCTGCTGCTTTGCAACTAGCACTAGTCAGCACATCCTTTAACACCCTTGAGGAAAATCATGCCATTGTGAATGTGTCCCAGACTTTATCCAAGATACATTCAGAATAATCTTTTTCCCTTTTACTTCTACAGCTTAGGTTGTATCTTTCTCTATTTCCTTGTTTTAAGTTGACAAGACTTACATTTCCTTAAGATCAAATCATCTTGTTCTTTGCAAAGTGTGGCATATACCTCGCTTGAACCTGGCCACTTATGTCTGAATTTGGACTGTCAAATGCTGGAAGCAAGCCCACCTTATGTTTGTCTGGCTTAGCAAAAAGAGGCAGTAAGTAGAGAAAGTTAAATAGTGTTAGGGTTTGAGGCAGTCTATTGGGCTCCCAAACAGAGAGACATTTCAAGTAGGGAGACATTTCAAGTAGGGAGCCTCTAAAAGGCAAACAATAATATCCTAATAACTGCCTGAAGGCATTGAGGAACATTAAACCCTTTAGCCCCTCCTCATTTACTGTGAATTACTGTTTGGAGGGATGTACAGCATGAGAGTGACCATGCGTTACTGTGTTACACCAGATCTCTAATGCAGGCTTCGCTCAGAGGGGAGTGCCACACCTGAGCTGAAGCCTGTTCTGTGTTTCGGTTGAGGAGCATGTGTATGCTGCGCATATTAGATAACTTACTTACAGAGCTCCTGTCACAAATAAAACCAAGACAAGGAAAGCAGTACTAAGACTCAAACATGCTTAATGTGAACTGGACATGATACACTTCTCTTGAACCAGTATCGTATGTCCGCTTAGTCTTTCTAAAACTTAAAATCCCTGGGCCTTATTCTTAGGCTTTCTGCTGAACCCTTCTGCAGGAGCACTTTGTTGCTGAGTATCTTTCTATAGGATTTTTTCTTCTATCTTGCCTTTCTGGTGATTTCTGTAGCAAACTAATGCTTGCTGCCTGCATTGTCCCCTCTTCTGTCTGGTAGAATCCTTCATTTTGTTTTGTTCTTTTCTCCCTATCTCCTGAAAAAATAGCAAATGGTCATCTCAGCTCTCTCATCCGGATATCATTGCTGTTATTCTTCCTCTCCCAGAGCTGGTTCTCAGGTCTGAAAAGTAGTCTCTGAATTCTGGTGAGTTTGAAATCCAGAGCGGGACTTGACTCTAGCCTGAGCCTGTCTTTGGTTATAATATGTGTTTGCATTACCTCTGCTGTGCCTAGCTCATCCTCCTGTCTGTGTCCTTGCAGAGGTGAGGAATGGTTCCCCAAGCCACGGGGATGTCATGGATGCTTGCCATGGACGCTAGGCATGTTTGTGCTTCTGTGTATATGGAAGCTGTGGGGAGGGAGGGAGAAGGAAAGGCAGTGTAGCCTTTTGGCTGCAGCTCTGCTGCCAATTAAGCCTCTTCATGCCCTCTGGGAAGGGAGGGAAATACTGTTATCCCTTTTACTGGCACACAGAGACAACATGACAAAAAGTGGGGTCAGAGAACAGTCCTGATTCCCAGTCCTAGTCCTCTTACATTGTAATAATTAGTTAGCACTTCTCTCAGAACTGGGAACAGAAACCAGAAACACCTAAACCCTGACTGYGCCAAGCCCCTTGTTTCCTTATTCTCGTTACTCTTCTTCTAGTTTTATCCTTGAAGTATACAGGGGACAACGTTATACCATGCGGCGTATGACCCTTACACTGTTCGGCTGCTTGGTTAGAATTTGCACTGGAGCCCTGAGGGAGAATTTTCTTCTGTTTTTGCTGCTTTATTTTTTGTTATAAAAGCAGATTAATTTTAAAGCTAAATAGTACATGTGACCTTATCTAGTCATCGAATAAAATGTTATTGTCAATTTAATACCCACTGAGAGGACAGGGAGAAAGCCAACCGCCGACACATGCAAGGGAGGCCCAGGTAAGACAGAACGGTGTCTTAGTCCTGTAGGAAGTCAAAGTTAATGAGTTTACTACAGGGCCACTGCAGAGTTGAGCTCTCTGGGACAGCATCTAGCAGTCTGTTATGTACTGGAGCTGGAGTGGGCTAAGGTTACCTTCACAGCTATAATTTCATTACTGCTGCTTTTTCACAGAAAGTGATTTTTTTCATTTGTTCAACAAATGAGGCAGAGGAAAAATGGAGGGATATATGGCACAGATGTGGTTTCATAAACCCCAGACTGAGTTCGTGTGGCTTATGAGGTGGGAATAAGAGCATTGGGTTTGGTTCTTTCCTCACTATGGCTGTAATCCTCCAGTAGTGCCAAAGAAGTCAGTGAATTTGCATCAGAGTGAAACTGGCATAAAAGTGAGAGGGTTTGGGACATTTTTTCAAATAACTGCTTAGTTTAAAGAGGTTTGTCTAAAGAACCATTCCTGGTTAATTCCACTTCTATACAGGCTTCCGATACGATTACTTGAAGTTTGTTCAGTGACCCAGATAGTCTTAACTGCTGCTTTGACTACCCACGGATGGAGATCTTTACTTGCCATACAGAGTTTACGGGGAAGGAAGAGATCCTTTTCTTTCAAAGAATTTTTATGCTTTTTTAGAACAGATAATCCTCTAAAAGGCAAACAACGTAGTACCTCATATCTCCAGGTTACTTTGCATGTGAAAGGTGGAGATCAAATTCCATCCTAACTTCCTTTGAAGAAAGAACAAAGACTGAGAAGCAAGCTGAATTTGTGAGAGAGACAGAGTGTCGTGCTGTCATGCTATGAAGGTTCGATAGCAACGACTGAGACAGTAATATAATAATAATAAAAAAGATGTTTATTTCCTCACACAAGTTCTTGGATTAGTAACATCCRTTAAAATAATGCGATTACTAATTTAGGAAGGATAACACAAAACCATCAGTTACTAATTTAGAAAGGATAACCTGAAACCGTCGATTACTGCGCTATTAATTGGAAGGACTGCTTATCCCTACTTGAAAGCTTTCTTGTTCACTCTCCTAGTGAGAGGGCTCTCAACCTCGAGGAGTTACCTTAACCCAGTGTCCCAGGAAAAGGGGAGGGGGGGGAATACTCACGGTCCAGCCGGAGAGGATGATCAGGTCACGTTCCCGTCCCTGCTCAAACTCTCCTAGCTGCCAAGGCTCTTTTTATACGGCTGGGGCTCTGGGCAAACACTGCTTTTGCTGACTTTTTGCGAGTTTCGCAATCACAGGACTGTCTGTTTGTCTGCTTGGGAGGACCCTGCTAGCGAGGCAAGACCMCARCACCTCCGTATTGCTTCTCCCCTCCCCGGGGGTCCGTGCAGATTCCAGGTGGCAGACTTCACTTCTCCAGTCTTGTTAATCATTCCGCAGCCTTGCGCATATCAGTCCTTGCGCATATCGGTTGGTAGA
The DNA here is from genome assembly GCF_003343035.1 of Apteryx rowi. Lineage (NCBI taxonomy): Eukaryota > Metazoa > Chordata > Aves > Apterygiformes > Apterygidae > Apteryx > Apteryx rowi. The sequence goes on from NW_020451310.1 coordinate 76,334, forward strand.
GGACTTTAGTCCTGTTAACTCCTCTGTTCAGCAGCTTTGTGCACGTGGCTCTTGTGCTGTCAGTTCTTCTGCATATCAATTGACAAACTTCAGTCCTGTTAGCTCTTCACTCGCCCGTCACAGAGTCAGTGAAAACCATGTACAGAAAACATGGTGGTTCCAGTTTAGAGAAATTTACCTTGATAGACCCTTAAAAAAGAATTAGGAGGCTTTTCTATGCGTTTCTCAACTGACATAGGGGTTCTCTGTGCTGTGGGAAGATAGTGTATGGAGGCTGAAGGAGAGGAAGAGTACTTGTTTCTCCATTCATTTCACATGTGCAGCTACTTCTAGCACCTAATTCAGGTATGAATGGAGAAACAAGTACTCTTCCTCTCCTTCAACCTCCAAGTAAGAGTTCTGTGCCTGAGTACCATTGACGATCTAAGCCTGAACACCTTTCACCATCATTATCTTAAGTGGGAGCTACAGTTCAGGTATCCTGAAAATCAGACTTTTAAGTAATTATTTATTTAGATGTAGGTGCTTAAGTACCCTTTTTACCCCCTAATTAAGTACCCTGTATTACATCTAGAAAATGAGACTGATAACACCCATTCTTAGAGATAGCAAGCACTGGGAATATTCTGATGTTGTTCGATTCCAATATTCTGTTGGTTCCCAGTTCAACTGTTCAGGAGTTCAGCCTTCAGTCCTGCATACTCACAACTCTGGTGTATGTCTGCTTAGGTTGTTAACTATATTGTAGAAGAACTCTGGTATGACCTTAGCATGGTGAGATTGTAATGTGCCATAAATTAATTTGGTGAGAACTAGAGGTTCATCATCCAGGTCTAATATATATGCTCAAAATTATAAATAAAAATGTTGATCAATTTAAGGCAGGTATGCATTGCCATACTTGTGAAGGGAACTTTCTAGCTTGCTATATTGTTAACTGGCTACAAAATTTTTCACTTCCATTCAGATCTTTCTCAGGTTAGAATCAAAATTTGTTGCCATTTGGCAGTTCTTCACTGGCTCTCAGACACAAGTGTTGGATGTTGCTGATAAAAGCCTTATACTTACTGCCTTTATGTGACAAATGGATGCCAGATACAGTCTGGAACTAATTTTTAAGCACTTAAGGGCAATTTACTGTACTTGTTACATTAGATGCAAAAGCTGGTTGCTGCAAAGTCAAAGACTGTTGCAAGGATAACAAGTAGATCAAATTAACATAGCTGAAATTATATTGGATTGTTTCAAAGGCCATTTGTTAATGTACAGGACATCTAGAAAATCTCTTATTTTGAAAAAACTACCACCCACCTAAACAAAGACAAATCAATACAGAAGATGCCTTTGCAAAATATAGCAGATCTGAAAGGAGACTTGGGGAGGATCTGCATTAAAGTCTTATGGGAACACTGTGAAAATATAATCTGCAAAATTTCATTGCTGCTTTATTTTACAATCATTAAGAATTCTCCTACATTTCACATGAAAAATTCACCTGTTAATACCCAGCATTTAGACTGCATTTTTCATTTCTGAATTTCAATGTGCCCTGTGAAATCTGAAGCATTACCATAGTTTTGTAGACAGGTAAAATGAGGCACAAGAGATAAAATAGTTTACTCAGGGTTATGAAGCATATCACTGATACACTGAAAATAATAGTCAACTTCCCTAAATCCCTGTTCAGCAGGTTATGTTGTTTCCTTAACCAGTCATACATCACTTGACCTATCTTAAGCTGACAGTATGGGGACTCTTTCTCTAAAATACTTTCCCCAATACTTGTCCTGTTTGGTGGGGGAAGGTTTAAATGCTTCTGAATTTCAGAAAAAAATCACTTTTTTTTTTTAGCTGAGAATTTTAACAAATAATACGGAATTTGCAACTAGGCCTTTTATATTTTTTTAATGCCTACATTTGTTCCTTTAGTTTTTCCAAAGGCAGCCATGCTGGCAAGAGAAAGACTCAAATTTACTTACGTAGTTTGCTGCTGGTACTCTGGGTTTGACCTCAAAYAGAAAAATAAATAGAATGAAGAGTTTGTTATCTGCCTTATACAAACCTTTAGCATAAAAATACCTGTTTTCTGAAGGAAGGCTGTTCAGGTGGTGTGAACTGATTTCAGTGGAGCTACACAGATTTACCTTGTCTAAAAACTTGGCTCAAAATCAGATTCAGTTCCACAGCAGATGAAATGTCTTAAGACCTCCAGAGGAAGAAAATGCAGAGTAATATAAAATACCTGGCAGTGTCTGTCTAATGAAGATTGAACTTAATCATGTTTCAGAGAGGAGCTGGTTAAAGCTTGTAATGAAGAGGTTATTTGGTGTCATTTGCTGTGGGTTCTTCAGCAATTACCTGGGATGCGGTTTGGATGGCATAGCTATCCTCTCCCTCGCTCCAGCAGCACTTGAATCATCTTCATGTTGAATTTCAAGAGCCACTAGAAAGACAAGAGACAGAGCTGGTGTCAGATCCTGGCTGACAAACCACACTGGTTTTGCAATACCTTATACATTGTAGTGGGATTGCAAAAAGCATGAAGGGTTTCTGAGAACAAAATGCTCTTGTATTTGATCTTCTACTCAGAAAGAGCATCAGAGTGATTAAGAGTGAGTAAACCATTCCAGAGAGACGGAGAATCCTCTTCTTGATTGTTTGGCTACTTCTGAAAAAGAACTGGATTCATTTTGTTGGTTAAAAAATATTTGGAATGGTTGGCGCTATTCAATTACTATGAATTTTTGCAACAGTGTGGACTAGACCAAAAGTGAAAATGACAAAACCCCAGCAGGAACATATTTTTAGCTCACTCCAAAGAAAAGATGTATCCAATTAAAAATAAAGTTTGAACATGACTCAAATTCCAAGGTATTTGTACCTAGATAGAGATCTGAACTTTCCTGATTAGCTTTGTCTGGGCTTGGAATTAAAAGGCATCAGAAATCTTGTGAATGAACATGTTCCTCTGAGATTTAAAATGCAGTTTTGTAAAACAAGGGCTTCTGAACAAGCATAAAAGGTGATGGAAATGTCAAATTACATTCCAGAACATATCAAGAGAGGTGTCATGTTTCCAGTAGAAGCAAGGAAGTATTATTGCTATTATGCAGAACACTGGCGAGAACGCTGTTAGAAAGTGTGTATGTTTCTGGTCACCCCTGTTCAAGAAAGATGAATTTTTACTGGAACAGATAAGAAGAGCTTCTAGATTGATTGAGGGAATGGAAAGTCTTTCATAGAAAATTTTTGTTAAAGAGTTCGATTTATTTAGCAAAACAAAGGCTAAAAGGGGATGTGATTGCCCCCTATGGCTACATCAGTCGGTTAAGCACCAAGGAGGACAAGTGCTCTTTGAACTCGAAAAGGCGAATTTTGCCTAAGAAGAAAACCATATAAATTTGCCTTGGATAAATGGAATTGGAGATAAGAGGAAGAGAATTCCTAACCCTCAAAGCTGTGGAGTTTTTTTGAACGATTTCCAAAGGGGGACAGGTAGGGGAAAGAGAGTCAAAAAAACAGCTGTTCTTAAGATGGAGCTTGAATAGTTTTTCAAGCAGAGCTGGTGTGGATGGATGGAGAAGGATGTGAGAGCTCTGTGCCTGTACCTGAAGCTGGTCAGACATGAATTAGATCTAGTCCAGAATTTATAGAGCTGTGAAAGCCTGGCACTGTGACCCAGACAGCGAGTCCTGCTGCGAGGAAGGCTGCATTAGCCTGGTCACAGCACTACCCTAACGTAGCTATGGTTTTGCAGGTGGTTCATTTCAAGGCAGCTTTGAGCACACATAGGGGTAAGATATATTAATGTCTTTTTGTATAGATATACCCTGAGTTTGGCAGAACAAACACAATTCAGGCAAAAAGCCATTTGTGCTGCTTTTGTACTACATAGAGAGAAGGCTACAGTGTGATGCTAAAGGCTTCTTGTGATGAACATAAAGCCATTCCCAATACTCCCACGCTGTGCCAACCCAGGAGGAAAGGATTTATCTCCATCTTCAGCTTATGATTTCATGAATGGTAGAGGAACATGAATTAGAGGAACACTAATTGCTGTGTTTATTAAGATACCATTTTATGAATCTATGTTTTGGATTTTAAAGAGATGCAACTCCACAAGCTCCTTCTGAAAACCCCCTTCCTGCAAAGAATGTACATCCTGTATAGCTTTAAGTTTCTCTCTCATTTCCTGTCTTTCCCACATTCTGAGTTGTAGTCTGTAATTTCACAATCTACGTTTACAGAGACAAGGAGGGAGAAGGAGCCTGACCAGGTGGCTGGTAGTGCAGGGTTTGGGTGAACATTCCTCAGTTCTGGAATTCTCTCCACCTTCCAGGACCAAAAGAGCCTGAATCTGTTGACCATCAACACATGCCAGAAGGGTTTTTTTTTATAGGAGTGATGCAGAAGGGACAGATTGCTTGAAGAGAGTTTAATGAGTTGTTGCTTAAATGGAGGAGTTTTTATTATTGTTTAATTACTGCTTTTTAAAATGCTTTGAAAGGCTTATAGATAATGGCAAGAGCGCTGTAAATTCCAGCATGTTTACGGGGCCTTTGTGGTCTGCTCTTCCTGTTCTTCCCTGTTTCCACATTGCACCGGGAATTTCTTCTGCCTTTTTTGAAATGCTGACAGCCTCTCTACCCTTTAATCTGCAAGAGAATGGCAACTCCTGCTGTGGGGGCAGTCCTTCACTTAGGCAGGCTCAGATCCCTATGCAAGTGTGGAATTGCAGTCCACAAGGAAAATGCTATTTGAGCTGCATAATTAGGGGATAAATTGTTATTTGTCAACCAATATAAAATAAAGTAGCCTATCTCTATCTCACGTTTTATCATCAGTTGAAGCAGAGGGAGGATTTTTAAGTTTAATTTCAATAAAGAGAAGATAATAGAGAGCTGAAATTCTTAAATTAGCTGCTTTTATTGTAGTTAGTACTTTGGTTAATCTTTTTAATTTATCACTTAGAACAGGGCAATTACCCACCATATGGAAATGAGCCAAGGTTATTGTATTACTGAGATACGTTTGCAGTGTGCAAGCTGGAATGAAACGATTACGGACTATGTTGTCAGTTGGTACAATAGTGGTAACAGCTCTGTTGAGAGCTCCAGGTAGATTTCAGATGGTGACCTCTTCATCCCTCTTATCAGTTCAATATTAGGTAGAGAAGCTCTCCCAGAGATGCTTGACTTGCAATGATTAATGCTGTTCTTACTTTAATTGAAAAGGCCCGATTGATAGGGTAAATTTTTACAGATTTATTTCAATCATTTTGTCTGGAAAATCATCAATTATCATTATCTAAATTAACACAGATTGGCACAAAGGCAGAAGAAGTAAATTGCTTTATAGATTACCTCAAGTACAGTACACAAATAATTTATTTGGCCTAATAGATGTATTTTTCAGCATGGTGAGCTGATGTATATAGGTGCTTTAGGTTTCCACATGGAGATAATTATTATCCTCTCAATTCAGTATTTGCCCATACCATGCATGTTCAGCAGGTTCTACTGATATTTAAGGCATAAAAAAAGGAGTACTGGAGAATACAGGAGAAAGGAGGTAGAGAGCAGTGCATTTCTATAGTGATAGAGAGTTATCTAGTGGTCATTTATTTTGTGTGACATAGGCTGGCTTTTTCCAGTATTCTAGTGAAAAGAATTATATTTGGCTGTAGACAAGCAACTATTCCGCTTCAAAAAGCACACAAATAGTCATTGACATCCTTAATGACAGCTTCAGCTGAAAAATTGAAGAAATTTCTGTCCCTTCGCTGGAAAATGGCTTTCCCAACCAAGGATATAACACATTGGCAGGGATCTCTATGAACCTCTCCTTCATAAACCAAGCTGTATCTGTTTTGTGGACTTCATATCCTGGGGGTGACAGTATAGCACTCTGCACTAGTACTAATGTTACTTTTTTTCTTTTTTATGTGATCAAGTCGTATTGCAAATCACATTATTCAAGACATCTCCACATCACCCACTCGTTCTTAAAACAAATAGTTGTTTCCGAAGTACAGAGAATTATTTTGGTTCTCGCTAAATCCTTGGTCCGTAATGCTGCAAACATTTTAAAGAAAATTGCTATCTGTTTCTTTGATTATATATGGAGCAAAAACACGTAGCCATCCTTGTGTTTTCCTCCACTCTCTTTTCTTCTATAAGAGGAACTGAAATGGAAGAGTTATTCTAATGTGGAATAGTTTGGGAAGGGGAAGAGATGAGGTTGTGGAATCCTAATTACTGGAGCCATTCAGACTGGATGGGAAAAAGTATGGGATGGTTTGGAGAAGAGACAGTTTTATTCTGAAAATGGTGGTTGTATCTAAGAAGATTCCCTGTGGTTCCATTAAGCAAAAACCACAAGCACATGCCTGACTTTAAGCCTGTGCTTGAAGTTCTTGTTAGGCAGCAGTGTACTTGTTTAGGACTCTTTGACTTTGTTGAATTGGTGCTGTGGGTCTATAATTGTTTTGTTCTATATATCATCAAGGTGTAGGTTCCTATCTGTGGTGCTGCTACTTTTGCCTGAACAGATAAGGTAGAGTGGAAGATATTTTACGATAAATAAAAATCTGACTTTTTCCTTCTTTGGATTTTAAAGGAGTTATTGACTCTTTGAAGAAGTCGTTATTTATCATCAACATTTCAAAGGACAAATATAGCCTTAATGCAAACTGACAGCTTCAAGTATTCCCTGTGATAGCCAGATTCATCATTGCTGGCATGGCTAAATGCAAAACATGTGTGTTTTCAGATTGCTACAGTGGAKCTAGAAGACATGCAAATTGTAATGTCAAGGTCAAAAATAAAACCCATGCTTTTTATTTTTGGTGTTTCTCTTAGTACATATTTGTTTTGTATTAAAAGTTATTAATTTATACCATTTTCCTTTTCTTGAAAAAAAGCTCCAGTAATCTCTAATAGCTCCTAATGTTCAGGAAACCTCTTAATTTCTATGCACATGTAGCCACTTTTAGGGTACAATATTGCAGCTATTAAGAGTACACAGCAAGAATGAAGATGCAGTGGAGAAGTACAGTAGTTTGTTCACGCTAGAAAAGGAATTTGATGGGAAGAATACTGTTTTTGAAGTGGGGTTTGAGGAAGACATAATGTAAACCCCTTACCCAGTTTGAAAATGCAGTGCAGATCTGCAGATCTGTGGGTCTATACTTTCAGCAAATTCCTGATTAGTTCACATGCAGAGTCTGTATACCCAAAAAATCAAATACAGAGTAAAGTAACTGCCTAAAAGTATCCCCAAGTGTATTATCTGCAACACTGCTCCATCACAATTAAAAGACTATCTCAGCAAAGGAAAATTGAGGTGGCCTGGTAACAGTAGGAAAGTGCATGCACAGGAAGAAAATACCAGGCTCTAGAGGGATCTTTAATCTTGCAGAGGAAAATATAACCCAAACCGATAACTAAAAGCTGAAGCTAGAGAAGTTCAAATGAAATATTAGGCACATTTTTAATAGGGTGATCAACCGTATATACACAAAAACATCAACAGAAGTAGTGAACTCCCTTTTCTTGTCTTCCAGTCCAGACAGGAGGTTTTCTGGGAGTTGTCTTTGGTGTCCTGAAGCACCTTCACCCCCAGCTTGCATGTGGGAATGCATTGTTTTAAAATAGAGATGGTTGTGAACCTGCTGTTTTGTTTTTATGCTAATTAGAGACCAGCTAAAGATGAATGAATTGTGCTCCTACTATGACTCCACGACATTGATTCATTGCTAATTTACAGGGGAAAGCACTGTAACAAATGAGATGCTTCTTCATAGTTCTGTGCTAGCTTTATCCCTCTCCAAACATGCTCAAGCTTTAGGAAAGGTCTCCCTGGTTAAATGTCTGTAATACAAGGCATGGATCCAAAATTAAAATTCTGTTTTGAGTACGAAATATGAAAAACAAGAGGAAATCTAATGATATTCCCAATAGATGATGCTTTGAAATAAACTAGCAGCAAGGATGAAGATCAGAGGAATCATTTGTTAGCTGATGAATGTTGTTGTTGATGGCTATCCCAATTGTATCTTCTGCTCTACTGCACACCTAGTTCTTTGACATAGTGTGGTCTCAGCTGCTGGGATCAGCTTTAATTTATTGTGAACTGAGATGAGCTGTACCCATCATAGTGACAAAAGATGTACCTGAACCTTTTGATGAGGCTGCAGATCTTTAACATATCCTGGGCTTGCGTATTTTCCCCTCACAGTTCAGTGAACACATTCTACTTCAAGAGGCAGAGAGGGAGTGAATAGCTGTTTACAAAGATGTGAGCAAAGCTGTTTCCCTCAGGCCAACATACATTTAAAAATCCATTTTAACACATGCACTTAGACTATCTGTTTCTTACGCAAACAGTCAACGTAGCAAATATTACCACTTGCTAATCCTACTAGCAAAATAGGAGGTGAAAAAGACTATTTATGGTTTTCTTATGTTACTGCTTCCCACCATGATACTTAGGGCTATAGGTAGATGAGGATGTTTCTTTAGTCATGAAGACATTGCAGGAATGACGTGCCCATTGGAACTGTCGCCAGCCATGTAGAGTTAAAGGTAGCTGAAGCCCACTGGAGAGGCTGCTGCACCAGTTCTGTTGAGCTAAACCTGTACCTGTAAACCGACAGTCTTGTTCAAGCGATCGCTGAGACACGCGGCATGGGTTCTATTTACTAAGGTCTTGCCTTGTGACCACATCTAGTTAAAGGAACAAGACCAACAGCTCTCTTGCACTAGCAGCTATAATTTTTCCTATGGGCAACTGCTGTTGATTGCCAATGATTTAACTCATGAGTGAGCCTCCTAAAAAAATTATTTGTATACATTGGCTAAATCAGCTAATGGGCACAGGGCAACACGGTGGTATTGCATGTTAATGATGAAGGAGAGAAACAGTGAGCAGGATAACACCAGTTGTGCACTGACAGCAGTCTTAGGTAACCATCCAGACAACCTTTCCTGTTAACAGGGTGAGGTGAGGCTGAATACCTCTGTAGGATGGTGAGAATCAATTTTAAACTATGTTTCTTCAGACACGCTTGTTCTCTGCCTCTTTCTTGGATGTTCTCACCCTGTTCTCAGTTGAGGTGGAGCCTGATGGAACCTGGTTTATGTGTACTATTTCTGCATAACCTCTCCTTACTCTATCCTGTACCACAGTCATGTATATATGATGTAGAGGCATCATTGCTAGTATACATACAGGTGTAGAGAGAGAAAATTCTTGAGGCCTTTGCTAAACTGACTGAAGTAGGTCATTCAGCCCAATCTCAAGCACTCTGGTCTTTCACTCCAGCTGCAGCTCACGATCTTTGGCATATGACATTTACAGATTTGCAAAAGCTCTTTATTGGGCTCGTGGGTGGTTTTCAATATATTTCACAGCTCATATGCCATGTGTGGAAGCACCTGCTTGCTTTTCTAACTGGAAATTGTTGTATTTTCCAGACTGAAATGATTCGGACCTTAGGAAAATCAAAACTGCTTTTTGGTCTTAGGAACTGGCAAAGTTAAATCTTAATGAAATGCATTATAAATAATAACATATGTTGCCTTCTGTGAAATGGCTTATGTTGAATTTTCTTCAAAGTGATATATTGTGCAAATTAGTCCCTTTGTAATGAAAACAATCAAGATACTGACTACATAGCAGATTTTTTGTGGCTGCTGAGTTCTTTTGAGGTGTAAACTTATAGCAAAAAGGGGGGGAATTGGTACATCTGATGATTGAAATATACTGGATAAAAGGATCACCTTCCAACCAAGGTAGCACATTTTCCACTGTCAGATCAGTGTCACTGTTGCATTTCCATGTAGAACCATTGGTAATGGAGTGGAAGATTAGTTTAGCCACAGAAGTGTGTTTTATACAGATGTTTCAAAGGCTCTTTTGTACTTTCTACCATTTTGTGGAAGGAATTAATTCAAACTAGGTATCTAACCACTCCATTTTCTTGATGCTTTAGTTGGAAAGATAAATGACCTTGAGACTCACAGAAGCAATAGAATAGATGGATTTTCTTTTGTCTCTTCATGAGTGGAAAGGTTGAGCATTACTGGCTAGATCCAGGCACCATGCAGGTGCCTACAGCTCTGCCAGTGCTGTTCACTCTTCCAGGCTCTTCCAGCCTGGGTCTGTTTGGCAGAATTTCCAGTGTGCTTCATTTCTGACATGCAGCACTCACCACTCTCCTCAGCACAGTTCAGACCTGGCATCTTTATCTTGAGCAGAGGAGATGTTTGCAGATTAGCAAGTACATTATGGACAACTGCAGCTTTGACTGTTCCAGTTCACAGCCCTGGCTCTTGCAAGCACTTCTGTTGTGGCCTTCAGCACCTCTGCAGTCCTACTCCGATGCCTTTTGCTGCTGAAAATCAAATGTGACTTACATTCTGCCTTCATCATTCCTCACAATGTGTTTTTGCCCTGGTGAGCATAGTTGCAAAAATTTGCTCTGAGCTAATCATCTGAGCACTGAATGATCAGGAAAAGCCCCCAAGCTGCACTGTGGTGCTTCTGAAATAATTTTCTCAAGATCATTTAGTGAGTAAAGCTATTTACGGTTTCGCTTCACCTAGAAATAATTGCAGGAGGGAAAGAACCATAGATGGAGAAAAAAAAATCCATTATTTTTGTGTGACTATATTATTATTTATCTGCTTATGCACGCAGCCACTCTTTTAATGAACTGTAGATGATTGAGAGTTCTGTGTTCTCCTTGCAGTTGATGAAATCCTGTGCAATCTCTGCAGTTTCTGCAACTGAATGTTTTGAAGGGTATCATAAACATGGCTAATCCCCACCTGGAAAAAGCAGCTGGCCATGCCTGTAACAGCTCTTCCTAGAGGCAGGCATTTGTGCAAACTGTGGAATGGAGAGAAGGCTGGGGGTATCTGTGACTTACGTGCTATGGCTCCTGGACTGAAAGTTTATCAATATGGCCATTATGCAGTGTTACGTACTAATCGCACAAGCCCCTGTTCAACTCCATTGCACGGTGCAGCTCCTGCATAATGAATGAGTGAGTGACACTAATGAAAGGAGACACAATTAAATTCCTATTTTGTTGACCCACTGGATGTTAACTGCCTCTAATTCTTTGAGTGGAATGCAGTGATGTACTGTGTGTAATGTGTATATTAACAGACTGTAGTATTTCTACTCAGAGTTAGATTCTTAACTTGTGATGCTGGGTAAGATAATGAAAATGAAAGGCTGTTTTAGTGGCACATTGACTAGTACAAATGTGATTTGGTTTACATACCTGAATTCTTCACACTAAATGGGTGAGATGAAGCTTAAGCTTACCAGAGTAACAGCATGTGTAAATAGTGTTCTACAAATTTACCACCCTGTAACTGGTTTGGATATTTGAAAGTGGTTGATTGTTTATCTTGGCATACAAAAGCAATGCTAGATGTAAAAGTTGCACAGTAGTAGTGTTTGAAAGGTATCATCATTGGAAGGGTACACAGAAGATGAAAGAAGACGCTGAATTGTACATAGGAAGTTATGTTCAAATCTGGAGCTCAGTTTGAGTTATTCAGGTCTCAGCATTCAACTTTCAGTCCAGCTGAGTCGATAACTCCTGAACTGTGCCTTTTAGATTTTAGTTATATTATTTCACATGCTGTTACATATATTATTTATGACAGAGATTCCAAAACATTTTAGAAACAGATTATCTTTGGGACATCTCTTCACTGATTCTCAGCTCCACAACATCTTGGCAACAATCTCAACTGCATACAAGGAAGAGTGAGATTAGGAATGTGTATATTTGTATTTTTCTTTTTAATGCAATTCTGTCACTGGAAATCAGGAGAAAGAGCCAGAACTTTGTGATGAAACCGTTCTTCCCAGACAGCCAAGAAATGTCTTAGGTACCCTTTGTGCTCTACAGACTACAACTAGGGCATTTCTGCTTTGTGCTTCAAATCTATATTCTTTTTAGCTTTTTACGAAGACGACTTTGCTTTTGTATTTGTAATGTGCTGTCAGCATTATAGCGAGGGCCTTGCATGAAAAACACATTCTTATACCATGGCACACTGTAGTCCTTTACTCCTACCTCTTAGATACTCCTAAACTACAGGGAGTGGCACTGTGTCAGTCCACAAGTGCAGAACAAAGTCAGAATTCTGAGGTGGTCTGACATTGATAAAATGTGTTTCTATTGTATTTTAATGCATATTTTGCAAAGCTGTGGTTCTCTAAGTATTTCAGATTCAGTGTTATGCTAAAATATATACAACACAGTGGTCACTTAAAAGTCCACAGTAGCAGCAAGGATACAGTGGAAGAGCTTCTGCTCCAAAAGCACATACATCTGCTACATGAGCTAAAGGAGAATCTTCGAGAGTATTAGTTAGCTCTAATACACAGCTGCATGTTATGGATCATATCCAGTCATGGTCATTTGTCAAAATAAAAGTTAAAATACTGTAAGAAGTAGAAAAAGCATAAAAACAGGGCAAAAATACAGTGATCCTTTCCCTGAAGTACATTCCCACATTCCAAAAATCAAAGTCAGAGGTTTTGTTTACATCTTTGAGTTTAAATCATCAGTGGACTTTTCTTCTGTGGATTGGTCTAAAGACTTTTTCAGTCCATTTATACTTTATACTTGGTATAAAACAAGATTCCATCCTGAGAAATGAGCATCACAACTGTAATTATGAATTATGTGGAAAAAGCCTTTCCTTTTATTGTTATAAAGCTGTGGCTTGATAATCTGATGCCTCTTCCTTATTGTCAAATAGTGACTAATTATTCCCTGTTCATCTTCACTGTGCCTTCCATGGCTGTGTAGATTTCTACTGCAAATCTTCCTAATCAAGTCTCCCAAGTTGAAAAATTGTAGTCAATTTAATTTCTCCTTGTACATAAACCTTTCTTGGGTATGACTTTTCCTAAGAGCATTTCCCCTCTGCAGAAAGCACTAGTATGTGTGTTTGAAATATATGCAGTTCGATATACTGCTTATCAGTAGAAGGCAGCCAATTTCAAGCCCTGGCGGTTACCCTCCGTTGCTCCGAGGCGTACCTGAAGTGCACCTCCATGCACACCTCATGCACACTGATAGAGACCCCAGCTCCAAGAAGAGACACGCATATTGAGATGTGCAGACTGCAATCCATCATGGCAGGCCCTGCTCCAGGTTCCAGCCGCACAGTTTAGCAAAGCTTATCCACATCCCGCTGCCCTCCTTCGGAGCCTTGGGATTTCAGAGGACTTTGGATTACGGCCTGGCAGAGACTGAACTGGGCCTCAGTAGGGTTTTTTTGCTTGTCGGCACCCAGCCCTAGGCTTTCCCCTAGGTTGAGGGAGAAAGAGGAAGAGTTTCCTAGAGCTTCACCAGCTCTATTTTCTTATGGTATAATCAGAAAAAAAGTGGTGCAAGGACTTGAGAGTCTCTCCGAAGAACTAACTAGAATAGCTGGGCCTTTGGGAATGTCAGCTTTCACTTTGTACTAATGCAAGTAGCATCAGGGAACCTATAGTTATTATTACAGGAGAAATGAATAGGCCTAGGATTTGAATCTTCTCCCCTTCCAGGTGTAGACGAACCCTTTTTTCTCCTGATAGTGGTTGGTCTCTTATTTCATAAACATACTCTTGGCCATAAGTCACAATAGAAAAACAGAAGCTTGTATTCACAAGCAAAAGAAATGGCATTTCTCTGAGTCCCCATAGGAAATAAAAATCATTTCTTATTTTTTGAGATTTGTGGGGGTGGGGGGAGAACTAACAAGAAAAAAAAAAGAATTCCATAGAATTCTAATGCACACTTAATGCAGTGCCTTGATTTGTTACCTAAAGTTAAATAACTGCATATGTTTAAGGAATAACTCTTTTATAATAACATTAGCCTCAGTGGAGGAATCAGGTGCAGCAACTTGTGTAATATCTGTACCAGTATCCATAATTGAAAACACCAAGTGGCATTCATTTACAGAATATTTTGCCTGTATGCAGCACTAGCACAGCTATTGTACTGCATGCACTTGTTTTATTCTAATCTTACTAGGCTTGAGTTTATAGAAATTAAGTGTCTTGGCATTTGTGCTGTGGGTGGAAGTCACCTTCAGGGAAACCAGAAGGGTTGTTACTCTTGTAGAGTACAAGAGGGACTGAGTGGCAGGAGAGCAATGTACACACCATTTCATCTGACTCTGAAAGTTTTCCCATCCTTACAGGAGTCACAGAGGGTATGGAATAATCTTGTTAGAATCAAGAGTGTTTTTTAAATGGTCTCTCTGTTTCAAGTCAAAAGAGTGGAGAGTGTATGTATATTTGTGTGCAAGAATGCACAGCCACCTGCCTACTGAGCACAAAATGCTCTGGCCTATTCAGAGCCTTAGCATGTTCTTTTTTGTAGTTTACCTATATTGCAGTCTCACTTTTAATAAATGATTTATAAGGAGTTCATATGTAACAAATAGCGGGAAATATTAGTTAGTCACAACACATCAGCAGAAGATAATTTATTATGTTTATGAGCCATGGCTGTTAAAAACTATCATCCAGTAAACTTCTGTACAGTCTGTGATACTTCCTTGGCCGCTTACGACAACACTGAGTAACAACTAATTGTTTAAAATTGAGATAACAGTATAAAGCGTGACTCTACAACTGTTGAGAGCAGGAATGTATCTTCCATGAGACAGGCCAAAAAGTGTACTTGTGTCTCATATACTGGCCATCTGTCGCTCTCCTAAAATCTTCACTCATCAAAGTGGCCAGAAACTAGTGTCTAGCAAATTATGCTCTGGTGTAGGTCACCCGATTTCCATAACCAGAGGAGCATGAAACAGTTAAGATATGGGTGAAGGAGCTGTAACAAGACTGTGAGATTTGCTGTTTTTYCCATGAGTTAGGGGTAATAGGGATATGGGATTTTGAGTTGCAAAAAGATTGGATTATAAAACAGAATCGCCACAAGAAAATCTTAATGCAAAATTAATTCTCATTTGGCCAGTAACAGTTTACAGTAGTTTCCCACCACTAATATTGTCTTGCCTATTTGAAGATGCAAAAATGAGTAGGGAGGTCATGCTAAGATGTTGTACCAAGAAGCAGTACAGTCTCCATTGAGATGCCCTTGCTATGGGTAGTCTCTTGAGGTTCAGGTGTATAGAAAGAGGAAGTCTCCGTCTTAGAAGGAGTGGTAGTTGAAGAAAAGCTGCCCACAACATCAATCTCTCTGTATCTGTTGCTCTGCCTGTATAACACACCAAATGATGTGGTATTTAGAATGGAGTTCATTCTTGTTTAGGATGGAAATAAACTTAATTTATTAAAATTAAGCTGATAAGGAATGAGGACCTAGTCAGAGATTCTAAWTTGCAGGTCATCTCCTGAATTTTATTCTATAGCTACCTCTTCTGACAGCATTATAGTACGTAAACGTATCAGTTTTCCTTGAAATAAGTCAGCCAGCATGTGCAAGTAGGTGAAAACAAAGCGCGTGGAAATAATGAGACTTGCCCAAGGGAACACTCATAATAAGTTGATGAAGATATTTGGGTTCCTAGTGGATTACTTACATCAACCATAGGATTGAAAAAAAATCAAGGAACTAACAAAGAAGCAAAATTGTTTGATAAAAAAATAGAAGAGATAATAAAGATCATAATGATAGCTACAGAGCATGAAGTTCACTTGCAAATCTAAATAGTCATTTACCCAATACTATCCTAGATATTTCTCAGAATTATCCCAAATACATAAATGTTCAATATTTAGTGGTATAACTCAATAAATAGTATTTCAGATAATGAACCTGAAATATAAAAGTGGAAGGTCTCATGAATATTAGTATGTAAATTAGTGATAAGAAAGACATAATAGGCCATGTCAAGTGTGTGAGAAAATGTGGTGTGATTGGTGATTTCATTTGGTGCTTCCCATATGGAAAAGTCCTATATATGGTGGAATATGAATTCAGATTTACAGTCTTTCTCTAGGGGTTTTAAAACTGTTGCTAGAATCCTACTTTAAACCTCTATCTCAATTGCGCAGACTTCCAGAGGAATTTCTGAAGCTCTCAGTGAATTGTATTGAGTCCTGTTACCTTCAACAGGAAGGTAACCATTCCAGTTAAAATGACCAATAGACTAAGGCTTCTGCTGTTTTCCTTTGAGAAATAATTTCATAGCCAGATAGAGCTCACTGTCAAGAAGTGTGTTTTTTCACTAATCAACCTTAATTTTCCTTTTATTGATCCCCTTGATTTTTTCACTAATGAATAAAACTCTGTAATTAACCAAGTTTCCTTCAGTGCAGAAATGTTGGCAATGGAAGGTTGTTATTCTTCTGGGAGCCTGTACGTTAGGAGCAAACAACACGACACCGCTCATAAGATAGAATTTTTAGGCCTCAGAGGGTTTGAATACCA
Source organism: Apteryx rowi (assembly GCF_003343035.1). NCBI lineage: Eukaryota > Metazoa > Chordata > Aves > Apterygiformes > Apterygidae > Apteryx > Apteryx rowi. The sequence continues at coordinate 92,763 of NW_020451310.1, forward strand.
AAATTTGTACAACCTCTCTCTACTCCCAGAATTTGAGATGGGATAAGAATGGGCCAGAGTGCTCATATTTAAACCTGTAGCTCAGTGTCTTAGTGTGCACAGGTCAGCAGGGAGAAATAACCCTCTTCAAGCTGATTCCCAGAACAGAGTTGGTGCCAAACTGGTAAAAGGCAAAGAGGGTGTTTTCGTTCTGGCTCCTGCACGTATGTTTGTGCTGCTTTTCTGATTGCTTTAGGGAGCTGCAACAATGACGATCTTTTCAATCTAACATGATTTTAAACTGTTCTTTGCCCGTATTCTGATAAGAAATGTATCCTGGCACAGGCTTATCTTTGTTGATAATGGGCTCTGCGGCTGTAGGGAAATGTTGATACCATACTTCAGCATCTCTCATCTTGACATCTACTCTTTAGCAGATTGAAAAGATAATGGATGCTTGAGGTGCTGTATTGTAATGGATTGTCACCAGTCAGAATGTGTGATTTTAATGGGGTGTATATGTCTCTTCTTATATGTCTTGTAGTAAATGTGTATTATCTTTTCACCTTCCTTTCCCCCCACCCTTAATCTTTTTTCTTGCAGGCTTGCTTTGACATGTTTTCTTCTTTACTTTATCCATTTTTCACTCTTCTCACACCATCTTTGTCATTTTCCCTTTTCTTCTCACACATGCTCATTTATTTTTTGCTTTTTCTTTCTCTTGTGTTTTCTTGCCTCTTTCTCCATCCTAGGTGTGGACCAGCCAGGCAAAAGCATACTGTATACATTAGGCAGTTGTAAAGGTAAATTTGGAAATCTGTGAGGAGAAATTGTACAGGGACTTGTGCAAATGGGAGAAATCTGGATGGGAGAGGGGAGAGGTGCATCTTGTGCCCCAAGCTTATACCTGTATGTGGCATTGTGGGAGAATGGTTAAGCGAGAGAGGGCATGATCTCTTAGAAGTGAGCAATCCTGCCTTCATGATGAAGGGAGGATCCCACGGCTGTGTGAACTGTCCTTGAACATTCCTAGACCATTACAGAAGGGGAAGGCAAGTAGTGGTAAACAAGTAAAGGAGGGGGCCGACAAGCCCCTCCACGTGAACAGCAACTTTGCACCAATCGTGTATTCGCCTTAGGCGCGTGAACAGAGACTGTAAACCAATCATACAGCTATTGCTAGTGCATGCTTATTGCTTGTCTATATATACTCTGTGTAAGCTCTAATAAAGGGAGAACGACCATACTCATATTGAGACTCATCGTTACTCCGGGTCCGTCCCCCCACTCCGACCTGGCATCTCTGTCTCCTGAGAACGGTGATAGTAAGTCCACTAAATCTTTGTCTGTGGGGCCACAGAGTAGATACGTGGAACTGCAGATTTCTGATCCAGGATTTGTATAATCACAGTATATTGAAGGATGTGTTCCACATATGAGATACAAGAATGGTAATTTATGGGTATTTTCTGAAGAAATGCAAAGATTTGAGAAGGTGATTAGCACTTTACTGAGAGCATGCTGCAAGTAGATGCAAATAACTATGCAGTTTGTGTTCTAACTGGTAGATTTTAATTACAGAGCCTGGCAATTTATTCATCTAATTCTAGTTAATTGGTATATTGCTATCCTGTGTATAGTACATACACATCTGGATTTATCTATTGTACCCATCAGGACTGTGTATGGGCACCTAATATAGATGGCTCTTAGAGTTATGTTCTGTAAACAAGAGGAGGGGGAGCTTGTCTGGCTAGACTTTTGAATTTTCCTTATGTTGTAAGTAAAACAGGCCTCTGACAAGTCCAGGGTGAAAATAAAATTAAGGTAATGTTCTCACTGCAGTCATTGGCAATAGGCATCACTGGAAAATAGGGCAGTAATGAAATGAAATAACATCCACAGTAAAAAAATATACAACAATAATTGATTATAACCTGGAAACATGATTCTCATTTATCAAGGCCTTTTTACGAAGTGATTGCAGTATAGAAGACATACAGAGGCAGTATAGAAGTGCTCGAAAAAAATACCTGTTTAAGGATCCTTTACATTGAACAATAACTTGACCTTAGTATCAGCAAGAGTGTGGTACTTTGTATATTCAGGGTAATTTATAAAGAGAAATACAGGTGCCTATAGCTTGATGAATGCACCAGGAGATGTTGGACACCCAGTAATAAACCCTGTCTAGGCCTTGGCACTGAAACCTCTGTGTTGCTGAAAGTAAAATATCTGCTTGCTGCTATTGTTCCCTACTTTGGAAGAATACTTGGAGGAATCTTAATAGTGTGCCACTTTTGTAAATGAGGAAAGCTAAAGTGATACGAAATTTCTACCTTTCTTTTCTGTAGTGTTTCCAGTGTCACCTGTAGCCTTACATTTGCCCCATTCCCTGAAGGACGTATGTTGTGCACCCTCCTCCCTTCTGACTTCCTTGTTTCACTATCTTCAGCTTACTTCTTTCATGTGCCAACTATGCAGTTATTGTAAGTGAGTGGAAAAACACTGTAGATTTGTCATTATTATTCCAACTCTCTCCCTGTCCTGATCCTTCCTGACTCACTCTGCTCTTGAAGTCATGTGGCTTTTGCCAGACTTGCAGTAGCAGCTATAGTATTGTTAATATTATCAGAGTTTCCTGGAGAGCTTGATCCCTGTGAGACACTGACTGACCCCCACTCTCTGTGACACCTATCCATCTGCTGAAGTCCTGAGATGCAGGATTGCTTCTGATTCCCTTTGCACAGATTTTACATTTGTATAACTTGCGTGCAGGCAATGCAGTTACTCTTCACAGACACTGGCGAAAGCAGGAGGAGACTCCTATGCAATAACTGTTTTTCTTTTCCTTTTCAAATGATATCTAGTGTTTCAGTATGCTTGGTATGAACAATATTATATACATGTTCATCTGCAATACTGCTCAAGAGGGCAGCTGTGATCCTGGAGTCACAACTGTGACTGTTGACAACCAAAGGCACAGTAATATTCCTCTTAGCAATTGTACTGTGTGTATGATGAAGGTGGCTAAGGACCGCAGAAAATTATATTTTCTCTCTTGCAAGATGTCTTTCAGATAGAACTCAGCAAAAGCTGAACCATATAGTTTGTACAGTTTTTCTATCTGACTGCACAACATTTGGTTGTGTTCTGCAACAACAAGTGAAGAAAGAACTGTAGCAATTTTCAAAACATTTTTTACACTTAATCTTAGAGATTTTTCTTTAGAGCTTCTTGTTTATAGTGCCTTTGATCTGCTTGCATTGAGGTATTTTGATTCAGTGGTGCTTAGGGTGATCTGCCTTCCAAACTTAAAGAGGAGAATTTCTGCTGTTCATTTCATCATTCTACAAGGTTGCTTAGAAATGAAGTGAGCGATACCCAGGCAGATAGCAAGGATCACATGGAGGTGAGAATCGCCTTTGCTGCTCTAGGAGATGCTCCAAGCTGTAACTGAAGTGTTCTTAATGAAGTAGAAACACAGAGACTCCAAGCAAAGCAATTCCCTGTACTTAAAAACTTCCCGTATTATTTCCTCTCGTTCAACTTTCATTATGGATTTTTATTTATTTTTTGATCCATAGCTAGAGAATGCAAAATTTAGCTGGTTAAGCAGAGTTTCCAGGGTCATGCTTTATATGACTTTACAACTCAAGTCTGGCAACTGGGACAAAAATGAACAACCAAATGCAGCCATATTTCTCTCCTCATCTTCTCTCTGCCTAATGGATTTGTGTCTGCCTTATCTTCACTTCCATTTGATGTAATTGAGCCACTGGTTTCTGCTGGAGCTGGGACTGCACCCTCAACATGAACTACTGATCAGCTCTGCAGTTCCTGGCCACTTCAAAGCACCTTTGAGATTATGTTCAATATGCCTATAGAAAAATCCATGGTAAGTAGTGGGGATCTTAGGATTTGTTAAGAAGGTAAACCACAGCCAGATAGACAGCCTAAACACTGGGATGTAGTTGAGTCTTCAACTTAGAGCTGGAATCTAGGACACAACCTAAATAAGCTGAAATGATCAGAATTTTGGGTTTATGTTTCATTCAGAGGAGGACCATTCCAGCAGCATTCTGCCATCAAGCACTATCTGAAGTAATAACATAAGAGGAGGAAAGACCTTTTTTTCTCRTTCATTGGCACTTTCTGAAGTGCAATGCCTAGTGGGGTCATTAACTAATTAATGATTAGAGGGATGAGAACTCTCAGAAATCACTCCACAGCTAATTTTTCAGATTACCTGTCTTCCAAGTACCTACCAGACCCAGTCTAGTCCTTTTTTAGCTTGTGATATCAGAGCATCTCAGGATAAGAAGAGGCCTTAAGAGATCATCTCGTCCGTTCCCCTGCCTCAAGGCGGGATAAACTATACCTGTGTCATTCTTGATGGATGGTGATCTAAGCTGTGTGTAGAGACCTCCAGTGACAGAGACTCAACAACTTCCCCAGGCAATCTGTTCCAAGGCTTCACTATTTTAAGTAATAGAAAGCTTTTCCTTATATCTAACTTGAATCTCTTTTGCTGCAGTTTAAGTCCATTATTTCTTGCCTTATCCATCCTGGACAAGGAGAATGCCTCATTCCCTTCTTTACAGCAGCCTTCAGGTACTTGAAGACTATTATCATGTCTCCCCACCGTTTGTTCTTGATAAGGAGACAGCAAGCAAAAGGGAATAAGGAAAAAAGAAAGGTGGGTAAAAGCAGAAAGAAAGATGGAAGAAGAACAGGTCTCAGCTCTCATAGAATTAGCGATTGTAATTATATTCTGTGATGGTGTAAATCTATTTAGTTTACTCACTTTAATGGTTTTTTATACCAAGAAGGAATCTGACCTCAAATTTTCTTTATAGATATTAAATTTATACCATGTTTGTTTTTCTCTCTGGTATCCTGATCACCCTTATCAATTTCTCTAGTTTGTTTTCCCTTTTGCCACATAAGGACAGATTAGAAAGAAGATACAGGGAGGGAGAAAAGAAGAAAAAGATATTAAACATGTCTTTTTTTATTTTTCTATTTTTGTGCAGAAAATTACTCAATAGTAATACTTGGTGTAATTGGGGAAGAGTGTGTCTATGCTATATGTATTAGACTGATTCCATGATGTTTTTATCAGTGACTTCAATTTTGTCATTGACACCATTGTAAGCTAAACCAGTGAGGAAAATATTAGAGCAAGAAAGAGAGACAGCTAGAAGCAATACAGCTAATGGAARGTGTACTGAGTAAAATGTTCTGCTTTTGAAGTATGCTGACATCTCAATTTTTTTTTCCTTTAATCCAAACTTGTTTATCTGCTGAAGTAAACAGGAGCTCAGAAACAGGTTTTTCCTTTCTCTTAACCTCCTCTCACCCAGCCAGCAAAGCAGTGATGTTAGCAGAGATGAGTAAAACGCTTGCTATGCTATCCCCCCCACCCATATCTAATCTTTGTTGTCTCTCGCTGTGTGTGTAGGTGTGTTTTCTTCCATTTCCCTCTCCTTCCCTTCCTAGATATGTGCTTTGCAACTTGCCATAGCTTAGTCCAACAATAAAGGTGTTAATTAGCTTGCGAGCACCTGGCTATGCAGTGGTTCATAAGTCTGTTGCATTCCTACTGTGCAGAACAAATAAAGTATCAAATCATATTTGCTACTAGAATTCATAATACTGCATTTTATACAAGTGGTCTGATGCTATTCTGGTCAAAAGAGAAGCATAAGAATTGTCAGGAAACATATGTATGTTTTTGACACCATCTTAAATTTTTGACCATTTGGAAATTCTCTTTGCAACTTTATAATGATTAAAGAAATCTGCTGGAAGTATTTTGGTTTCTTGATGTACAGCATGGTCGTTTGATCTTTCCTCATCTTCTCCCTCTGACTTTACTCTGTTGGCCTAACTTCATCCTTTAGGGGTCATTTGAGCTTAATTTTACATTTCTCTCGGTTAAGCCCCAGAGTTGTTTGCATCCTGCTTTACTGCTGAACAGACTGCGCTGAAGGGAAGCGGATCTCTTCCCAGATGGGACTGTTGATGTTACCTCCATGTACAATAATGTGGGGACATGGGGAAGTGTGATTCCTGTTTATCCTGGCTGAAGAAGCCTGGGGAAAGGATTATGGGTTTGTTTCATTCCTAGGGTAGCAAATACTGCATGCAGATGGCTTAAGCAGGGGGGAGCAGGGTTAGGAAGGGCCAGGCAGAGAGAGCCTCTTCCCAGGCTGCTGACTTAATGCATCTACTTTCAGTCTCTAAGTAGTAAAGGGTCAGCTCTGGGCTCTGTGATGTTTTGGAAAATCAGCTACCTTCCTGTGTTTGAGGAAAGAAAATACCAGAAATGGTATCTTATTGCAGCAACACTAGATAAAGTATGTATTAAGGTATATAAAAAGAGGTAACTGATGCTGTGTCTGCTCCAGGATTAAAGGCAGAGGCAGGCTGTGAATTAGTTACTATTTATAGATACCATTTTAGAATCAGACTGTTGCGGTTAAGTCATATTTCTGATCTTCTAGTCTTACACAGAGAGTGTGTATTTATCCCTTAGTTTTCTTCAGTCTGGGAAAAAAGGTCTGAGCAGTTCACAGTTTGCCCTCTGTGTACAAGCAGGGCATCACACTGTATACTGCAGACAAAGTGGGGAGGGGGGCTGGGACTGGACTCCCTACGTTCTTGTCAATTCAAGTACTCAGGTCTGAGTTTCTCTTCTGCCAGAATTAATGGTAGTTCTAATCAAACAGAGGTGTTCAAACCTTTTGATGGGAGATGGAAGGAATTTAGTTTCTGTCAGCTCCCGTGAAGTCAAGACTGCAACTTTAGCAGTAGCTGGTGTAAGAAAAGGACAGTCAGTGGTCTTTGGGCTTTGTGTTGGTTATTCTTAGATGGGGTCACAGAGGATGTTCTTATTAGATGCTGCTAAATTAACACATGATTAGTAATTAACCAGTGGGAAATGCAGAAGGAGGGCAGATAGGAATTATTTCTATATTTCAGTGAAATTTTGTTTTGACAGAGATCTCCTGCCCTTCTGTCTTACTGATGGTTATGTATTTTTTAATGACATCAGTAAAAGTTTTGAGACCTAACAAATGAAGAGACATTCTTAGTTGTTAGAAAACAGTTAAATTATGTAGAGTATAGTGTTTCTTTAAGTCTTGCCAAAACCTGGTGAACTGAATTGCAAAGAGGAGCTCAGTGCTGTTCCGTGCTAGCTCCAAAAGACTTCTGGTGATAAACTGTAATGATGTGTCAGGTGTAGAGTTTTGTGACTGCCTGCAGGGAAGTAAGTGATATATCCCAGAAAAACCCACCAAGAAATAATGCTGTAAAATACAGTGCATAGAACTTTTTATATATTTCATTTATGTAATTTTTTCTTCCCATTCAGCAAATGCCTTAAAGTTGTTCAGTATTTGGGAAGAAAACATCACAGCTGCAGCCTGTTGAGGGTTAATGAATGGCCTCGTTATTTCCTCCAGGTGGGATTCAGTGACCAGTTGGATGTGGTTGCTGTAAAGAGGATTGGGAGCTTGTTTAGTAGGGAGAAGGTATTGAAAGTGAGGATGAAAAGATACTTGGGAGATGGGTGAGTAATAAGAAGATTGTTRTTTAGTGCAGGAAATTAAAGAATGGTTTAGGGATTTTTCTGTCTTTCAGAAGAGGATAAATTTTATTGTTGGTGATAAATGGGTTAGTGATTTCTGAGGTCTGAAAGGAGGTCTAAGGTTAGGCTTTCTAGTTCTCTGATCTTTGGGAATAATCTTGAAATATTACCTTGATAAAGATAGTCTTAGCAGAAAGGATTGTGAATGATAAAAGGACTGTTATACCAAACCTGGTCATTTGTAGTGTTAGGGAGGAGCATGATGGTGTAAAGTGGCCTTTTCCTTGGAGGGTAAGGGAAAGAAAATGGCTATTGTATGGTAGCTTTTGACAGCGTGAGCTGCTACAGGCAGAGCAGTCTGGTTGTGGAGATCTGTGGAAGAGGAGGCTTTTCTGCATGCTGTGGAGGGTGGGCTAAGAGGACACTGACATGAGTTTGCAAGGGGAAGAGAGTAACCTGCTAAGTGGGTTCTGGAATGAGTGGTGAGCTGGTGGTGCCGAGTAATGTGTAGCCTGGTGTGGATGTTCACCATTTCCTCCCAAATACATGGTGAAGATGGCATGGTGTACTTCCTTCCTGGAGTAGGAAAGCTATGATGTGTTTTTTAACCTTGCATATCCCATGCTCTAAGAGATGGCTTGAGTTTGATCCACAGTAACTTGACTAAATGGCTGAGTACTGGAATGAGTTTGAGATTTCAGTGTTAAGGCAGGGCTCTTGCTGCACCGTTAGATATTAGCTCTATTTTCTTGCTCTTCTTTCTTAAGGTATAGGAGGAAGGGAGAGAGAGGTTGGGGAAGGAGTTCATTTGCCTCAGTCTGTGCCATCAAAACCAGAAATAAAGTAATAAGGTGAAAAGGAGTAGAGTCCACTCACAGGATGCTAAGATGCATTAGGAGTGGTAAAATGCAGGTTGAACATTTCTACCTCTTCTGTAGACTAAAATAGCTTCAGACTGCTTGAAAATACAGATTGTCATATGTCACAAAATACCTTCTGGGGAAAAGAGGAGAACAACCTGTTCTTTCCTCTTCATCTCTACTCCCTGTAAAGAAAATGAGTTATGAGTTAATACCTGTGAAATAGGTGGCTTTGCTGTGTATAAAAGGAAACCTCTATGTAAGACAACTTGGCTGTGGATGAAAGTCTTCTGCCTTTGGTGTCTCTAGTTTGGCTGCTGGAGCCAGTCTGCCTCTCAGGTGGCCTGACTCCTAAGCAGCTCTGAGTACTGTGGCTCAGCCTCTGCAAGTCGCACAGCTGCTTCTTTTCAAGGGCTTAGCTTGGTACTTATGTTTTCTTAAGAACTGATGCTAATTTTGGTCACTTATAATAACTTGAAGTTTTCTTTCACCTCTGTGGGACCTTCTGAGGACTCAACAGCTTACAGTATTCTCATAACCCTGCTTAAATGCAGAATGCAGTTGTCAGCAGCTGTCAGGGTATTTTCTGCTGGGCTACTTATAACCTCTGAACAATATRTGATAGTGGAAAGGGTGACAGACTTGGTGGGGACCCCAAAGTATTTGTTAAAGAAATAAATGTGGTAGTAAAAGATTCTAAGAAGTTACTTAGTGCTGCACATTACTGCTTCATCACTTCATTATTTTACTGTTTCATTTCTATTTACATACCCCGTTGATTCTTTTGCATCTGGGTTTTGCACAGTTCTTTCAATAATGTACGGTTCAGTGGCTATAATTACAGGCTTGTTAAAGTTCACATTTCACTATTCATCTTGTTATCTCCAGTAATGGAAGGTTGGAATAAATGCACATAATTACATGGTTGGTCCTAAATTATTTTTGTATTGCTCTCACTAGGACACACTGAAAATAAATTTTGTTTTTCGAGTATACCTGTGGTGGGGTCTTCTTGGCAAAACAAAAACAGGAGTTGCCGCAGAACCCATCTGCTTTGGTGCTCTGGTGTCTCTGTCTCCCTGCTGCTGAAAGCCATTGGTTGCACACTGGTTTCCATACGAGTGTGACGGAGGGTGTTCTTTTCTACCCGTTGTGCTTTGCTAGTGCTAAAGGGGTGTGCTAGCTAGCCCTCCTGACCCATCAGCATATGATAATCCACATCACTTCTTGGAACTACAAGGTGTAGTTTGCTGGCTGCCCAGGACGCGTGAGCTGTGTAGGAGAACTAGGAACAGGTTAGTCCAAAACACAGGTCCTGTTTCGTACTGGCTAAATCTGTGCCCCTTAAAAGCTCCTATTCTTGCTTCTCCTGCCTATCTGTAAGATACTTAAGCATCAGCTGGAGGAGTCTTACTTCATAGCTTTCACTTATGTTGCAGCAAAAAAAAATAGAACAGATGACTTAAACAGTTGAAATGCCTACTTAGGGATTTTTAAGCAAGGTTTTTTGTAACTAATGTTAATCTTGGTATCTGCAGGAGCAGCTTACCTGAAAATGACAGCTGTGTCTGTAAATGTCAGAAATGAATCAGGTCTAATACTTTTTGCATTAAAAAAAAAAAAAAAAAAAAAAGGCTGTGTTCTGAGGTCAAAATGTTGAGAATGAAAAAAATGTGAACAAAGAAAACTCTAACTTAAATTCCGTGCAAACCTCTCATTTGAGAACCTGTACCTTACTGTGTAGTCTGTATAGTTTTTAAACTCGTGCTCACTGCTCCCTGCTCAGGATTGGGTAAAGAGCTTGCTTCTGTGCTGATGACTTGGGGTTTGTTGTACTTCTCCTTTAAGTGGGAGAATAGAAGGAGGAAGGGAATAGGAAAAAAACCCTGCTATTTTACTAGTTCCCTTTAGCTTTAAAATTGCTCCATAAAATTACTTTCTCTTCTGGAGAAATGGTGTTGAAAGGTGGCTCTGACTCCCACCATCAGCTATGCTCTTGTCTCCTGACTCTACAGGAAGATGTAGAAAAGCTTGGATTCAAGTCTTTGGTGAGATATTTAGGATGTTGTAATCTGTGGTTAATGCAAAGGGAACAGTCTGTCTAAAGTTATGAGTTAGACCAACTAGTATATAAATCTTTTTAATCAGAGACTGTGGGTGAGTGTGTGTATGGGGGGGGTAGTTTTGTTTTCTGAAGTTGACAGGAGTATATAATAAGTATTTCCTGATCTACTTATAGTTTCTCTAGTCTTTAGGGTGGGGTAGGAAAATATATATATGGCTCATGGGCTACATAGAATGTATAGCCACACTATTGGTTAATAATGAGAATCCCCCGAAAGTGTGAGAAGTTATTTGCTATGTGGCCTTCCAAAAGGAGCATGCTTGAAAGGGGTGCTCGTAAGAAGAAGGTACCCCGCCTTGTTTTAAAGTAACTGATAATGTGTTGGAGTGTTGCATTTGTGCAAAGAAGAACTTTAGGATGCCTTTCAAGAAGAAATGTGCTCTGACTACAGGAAGAAAACACTTGCGCTCTTTTTGTTCTTTTACACTATTCAGTATTCAGTGTTTTTTATTGACTTGTGAATACTTAATGAGCAGCTAAATGGTCAGAGACTAATAGATGGTATTCACAGAAGAATTAAGAATATTCCGGGATAATTTGTAATCAGAAAGAGTTCTGCATATATTCAAAAAGAAAATAGAAACAGTATCTTCTGAATCATAGCGATAATGCATACCGAATGCTTGCAGAAACTGGTCTGAAAGCAGAGCACAGACTAAATCTGTTCAGACTATGTATGTTGAATGCATGAAAGTAATGTACAGATTGATGGAACAYGCAAACTCTTCAGGACTGTGGGGTTTTGTTTCTTTCTCCCCCTTGCCCCCTAACCCAAACCTTTCTACTGAAGAAATAATTCAAATTGATCTATCCTTGACTTCCAAAAGAGATGGGGGGGGAAATCATTCTTCTGAGATCTGGATGGCTTGCATGCCATATAAGGTCTATGGGTAGCTTACAGTTACCCTAGTCCTTAAAACAAGGACTGTGTAGAAGGGGCTCCTTGTGTCTTTAGGTGAATGTGCTGTAACGATCCACTGCATTGCATAGACCTACATATAGCCTGGCTTTGGACTGCTGAGTTTGACCATCTTGATTTAGAGTAACTTTCCGGTGTGTTGTGAGCTAGCTTTGCCCACTCAAAAATATATATTAATGAAAGGAGAAAAGAAAAATCAAAAAGAAACACCTCACAAAGGTAATTAAACTGTGTAGCATGCAATATCTAATTATTCCTTTTCTGGGGTGGGGCTGTAGTCCCTGTGTTATGGTGAAGCAACTACTAGGCCCACCTCCTGCAGCAGCTGCTCCCTGGTAGTTTGAGATCTGCAGAAACCCAAGTTCTGTGGCCCATTGTGCAGGACGGTAAAGGCTGCTTCAGGATATTGCTAATCCTGTGTTATGACCTGTTCTCACTGGCCATCGTGGCTTTGCTAGTAAAACAACAGCAATAAAAGTAATACACAGAGCTGCATACCGTCTTTCTTCTCTACCATGGGTTGCTCTTCCCTCTTCCTCAAAGGCAATAATTGTTACATGCAAACATTCCAAACTACCGTTAAGTTTAGGATGGCTAACTGTGGAGACAGGCTTCTTCTCTCCCCTCCCCTGCTTTTTTTTTTTTTTGGTTTGTTTTTGTTCTTTTAAGAAGCAGGAATGTCTCCCAAAAGTGAGAAAACAGTGTGTAGAGCAAATGTTTTTTCAGGTCTGTCCCTCTTCCCTCCTTCAAGAAGATGTCGAAGGGGTGCTTGTTATGTCTGGACATCCTGGGGAGAGTAGTTTCTGTTTTAGGCTTTGGTTTCCAGACTTAGGTGGCACATCCCACAAGCCCTTTCTCCCACCTTAAGCAGGCTCACTGGGTGAAAGATTATATTTGGTTATTTTGTGTCCATCTTTGATGTCCCAGTAGTATTTTCAGAGCTCTAAAAATACTCCATGGGTATGCCCATGCTGTTTAAAGTGATGCTTTTGATTTGCATAGATGCACCTCACCTAGTTAACTTTGCTGTTGACGGCATCACAGTTCTGATAGCATGGAGCTCTCAAGGTTTTATTCTAGCCTTTGACAGGCTTTCATCCAGGTTGCAAAACTAGGAGGTTAAATTTGGCATAATTGATATGGCTTCCCAGCTCCCCCCCCCCCCCCCCGAAGAGAAGTGAACAATTGATGCTAAACGGGAGAAGATGCACAGCTGTGCACTCCTACAGAAGCATGTTGGTACTGGAGCTGGTTAGAGCCAGTTGCCCAGATGCTGCCATAGTTGAAGTGCTACCAGTTTGTAACATAGCAAATTTATATGTAGGCATAGAATACTCTTCTTGGATTGCAGTGCCACTTTGACCTTCCTGGTGGTGGGGGGGGCATAAGAAAGGAAAAAAGATGCAAACAAAAGGTGAAGGTGCAGTTGTGGCTGATATGGGATTCCATCAAGTTTGGGTTTGATAATCTAACCCTTCCCCACTGTTAACTGAGTGGGGAGTGTTGGTTGTACTGGAGTAGAGAAAGCTGGACAGAAGTTGCATGACTGTAAGAAACCAACTGCTATACAGGCTGAGAGTGAATAAATGCAATTAGCTGTTGTGCTCGTTTGCATTTAGTCTGTTGCTGAACCTGGTTCAGGTTCTTTCATGCATTGAATGAATCACTCATTACTAGCAGGTATTACAACATGCATCCTCCTGGGACATCAGAATTTGTATGTATTAGTTCATGTTGGTGTGACAACTACTATAACAGCAGCCCAGGTGCACATCACAGTACCAGCCTATACACTGGATGAGTTTTGCGCAGATTTGAAAGGCTTCTCCTGTAGTGCTTGAATAAACCCTGTAGCATTTCAAAATGCTCAGCTATTAAGTTTCACTCCTGCGGTTTGCAGTGTCATATTTAAAAATGTCACAGATGTCAGCTTTTGGCATTAATTGTTTTCTTTTCCAAATCAATGGAGTTTAGTGCTTGCAAAAATGATGTGCTGATGAAACTTGTTTGGAAGTCGTGTTGTGGGGTGGATGTTTGTCATCTCTGTCTCGTTCTCTTTCTCCCCATTGCCCTTGTCTTGTTCCAAGTTGCCAAGTGTACCTCAGTGCAAAGCACTCCTCTGTGCGCACATGGCTCCGTGTGTTTGGCTTGGCTGAAAGCCTCAGTTCTTATGCTTAACAACCCTTGTGGTTCTGCAGGGAGTCTCTTGTGCTCAGTTGGTCTAGATTTGAAGCATCTTTTGACGCTTCAGATAGGGGCTCTCTAGATGAAACTGTAGAAGTTTGCTCCAGTCCTGACCTGGAGCAACCTGATGGCTGAGCTCTCTGTGTCGGGCTTTGCTCCATGCTTCAAGCTGACTCTGGCCCATCCTGCAGAGGTTCCTGGTGCTCCCTTTGCATAACTGCAGCTGCTCACATCTTGTGGTTTCATTAGTGCATCTCTGTCTTCATTATAGTAAACCGCATCCCGATCTCATGATGTAGACCAATGTATTACTGGACTTTATTGTTGTTGTTTTTTTTTGGGGGGGGGGGGGAAGGTACAGTTGCTATTTCATTTTAACCTATGAACTGAAGCCAAAACAGTATCTCAAAGTCAAGGATCTCTTCAGTGTTGCCCCTCCCTATTTTATCATCAAGCTGGAGACCTCACACAATGTTGCAAAACAAATTGCAGGCAAAGTTTTTATTTTATTTAAGACCATCTGTTTTTCTGCTTATATTTTGTGATTGCAGGATTCTCACTGCTGTGCCTGTATAAGGGTTATAGATATTGCCAAAGATGTRCTGGCTTAATTAAGGCTTTGAAGCTCATTTCCAAAGGTACCAGTGTGAGGCTGTTGCTTAATATTGAGCACTATTCTGGCATCTGTCCTGTGTTGAAGGTGAAGAAGCAAGAACTGTGCAAGCTTCTCTTTTTAACAGAGCACAAACTTGGTTTGGCTAGTTCAATATTACTCTTTTCAATATATTTCTAGCATGTTGCCATGAACCTTTTCCGTCACTTAAAAATATACATATATATATTCTCTGATATTCAAACTATGGTTTCTCATGCTTAACTTTCTATTTCTTCTATTCTTCAAGGAATACTTAAAATATTCCTTGACTTTGTTTTTGTGCACTTCAGATCTTTGCAAGCAGTTATATCCATAGTGTGTTTAGCCCAGCTTTCTTTAGGCCCGAAATCCTTTCTGTTGCTGTTTTTGGTTTCCTTTGTCCAGTGTTTAAAACCTTGTGCAAGCTACCTTTTTTTTTTTTTTTCTTGCTTCTGTGTTCCTGTGAGTAATATAATATGATGATACTTGTCTTCCTTTTGCATGGTGCTCTTCTACTTAGCTCTTTAAAAGCTAAATCTTTCTTGGGTGAAAGAGGTACCTTTCCCTATGCCAAGTAGTATGCAGGAAAGCCTGTGTGCTGTTGTGTTGTTCAGAAGTGCCATCACACTCCCTGCCAGGGCGATTTGGACAGCTTATGCAAAGATGATCTGTACAGTAGCATTTTGTTGAAAGTCAGTCGTCTTCACTACTGAAGAAATCTTGCATCTTACCTGAGGGAGGGAACTGCTTCAAAAATATCTGGTTTATCCTTCAGTGTAGACCTGTCTAGATATGCTCGGCCTATTAGAGAGTTCTTCCTCTACAGCGTTTGTATGTTTTGTAGCGTTATACAGGGTATTTTGATCAAATAT
The DNA here is from genome assembly GCF_003343035.1 of Apteryx rowi. Taxonomy (NCBI): domain Eukaryota; kingdom Metazoa; phylum Chordata; class Aves; order Apterygiformes; family Apterygidae; genus Apteryx; species Apteryx rowi. The sequence continues at coordinate 107,933 of NW_020451310.1, forward strand.
GTTATTGATGCAAAGCATCATTGAAATGGCTGGAGGTACCCTGCGCAAATCATGCAGGTGTGTAAGGATTCAGCTTGGAGTGTGGCCTGGGAGGGTTTATTAGCTAGAGCCTTCTCTTGCTTGATCTTCCATTTGGGCACCTTACTGCAGGGGGACTGTGGTATTGTGTAGCTTATGCCAGCGTTGTATAGCAAAGGAGCAGGGAAGCAAAAATGGCCTGCGGCAGCCACCATGGTCCACCACAAGCGAGTGCAGCCTGGAGGAGAGCTGGGACAGTCTGGTGTGCTAAATGACCTGATGCTCTTTCGTCTAGCAGGGTAACACAGAAAGCGAGGATTGTTCTCACCTACAGTATAATAAAGGTTTCTTTATTCAATACTGACTCTTTCCGCTAATGAGTCTCTGAGTCAGCAGCTGCATGTTTTACTTGTGTCACTGCCTTATCCTAGCTTTTAACAGGCTTGTATATGATGAGGAAGGAAAACCATTAATCGGCTGCCTTGGCGTGTCATGTCACACAGCTTGGCATAAGATCACCACAGCCTGTGCATCTGAAGTATTTCCCTGGTGCAAGGCACTGACACAAATAAGTCAATTACTGGCAGCACAGTGTCCATCTAGATTTCAGAGCATCCTTGACTGTGAAAGCCTGCAAGCTCAGCAGGGACCTTAAATGGAGATTTCAAATGGCTGGAGCCTGTCCCTTGTGAATACTGAGCCTCTAAATGTAACCATGCACAATTTGATGCAGTCGGTGCCCTCAAGCTTGAGAGGTGGAAGTGAAGTGTGCAGGCAAGAAATACAGGTGATTAGTGTTGAAGGATGGAATAAGAAAGAAAGAAAAGTATTCGAAAAATGTGTGGGAGCAGCCGAGTCATGAGGTCCCCTGAGAATACGTATTGGACTGGAAAACTGGGCAAAGGTGTCAAGGGGGATGGGGTGYGTGAATCTCAGGATTAGAAAGGCATCTGGAAAAAGAGGAGGATTAAACATAGGAGGAGATAGATGATAATATTGCAAAAACACTAAGATCTGGACTTGTGGGGGTGTGTTTTCTTTTGTGTTATTCCCTACCTGGAATAGGAAGGTTTGTTTTTGAGTAGAAGGAAGGTGCTGACAGGTTGGGTGGATATGGAAGGCATCAAGAGCAGCTCTGCCCTCAGACTGAGGCACTTCAGCAAGGCGGTAGGGGGTAAAACCAGACTGGAACAGAAAAGGTGTGCTATGCTTCAAGCAATAGGTATGTAGCCCACAGAGGAGAAAAGGCTGGCTCAGCTCTGCTCTAGTAGTTCCCGCTTCCTATTTCTTAATTAGGTAATGTTTGTAAATGTGAAGTGTCCTGTAAGTGCTAAGTATTATTATGAGTACTAAAATTGACCATAAAACTTAATACAGAGAAAAGTAAAGCATGCACGTTTAGCTATATAAGCAAGGCAGTTCCTGACGTCTGTTGATTTAACTTATATCCCAGAACAGAAACTGCAGTAGTTACACTGAAGTAGATGTGATCTAATGGAATTTTAAAATTGGGTGGTATTTATCTTGGAGACAGCTGTAGCTCATCAGGGGAGAAATGGTTTATTGAGTCAATGTGTGTGCAGGGACATTGAAATCAACTGTTATTTACCTGGTAGTGAATAACTGTGATGAACCAGTGGAATTTGTTATGGAAAGTTTTATCACAGGCTTTAAAGAATCAAAGACACTAATGTTTTGTTTAGGAATGCTATGATCTGATCTCAGGTGCCTGGCATGTCTGTGCTCTGAACAGTCTATTTTGAATTTCAACATATGGTCTCAGCAGCATATCCTCATCATGTGGCCCAGCAACACTGATGCAGTTACGTGTGGAGAAACTGCCTCTCCCTGCACTTGTGAGTGCCAAGAGACTGAGATCCCTTTGAGGAGCTGTGGTGGAACAGAGTGTGCTTGCTCATTACCTGCTTTTTGTACAGTCTGGAAGAGCATAAGCTCTATGTTACCAACCAAGATAGACTTCCAACTAACCTGGGCTCTTACCTGTATTCCTGGGTAAATACTACATGCAGCCTGTGAGAAATAAAGTATCGGGAGGAAATGTTTCTTCTAAAACCCATATTGGGTAATGCTGCAACAGGAGAACTGATCCTTATTTTAGCTTTCTGCCAGCTAGCAGCATCACTATTGAGTTCCTCCTGCTATTAGAAACGTGTGCTTTCTCTGGAGCATTACTCGGCTCTTGTTCCGGGAGTATGCTGAAGTAGATAGTTTCCTGGTTTAATGACTTGGCTTATATAAGAACAGTGTTTCCTTCTGTTTGCCTTGAATTTGCTGCCTCTTTATATTGAGGACATCTCATTTCCAAAATACACAGTACTTCAGTATCTGATACATTACTGTGTAGAAACCAGACTGGCACCAGAAATATGCAACTTCAATTTTACTTTTTGCTCCCAATTTAAGAAATAATTCATTGTAAGTGTTGGGAAAGGATATTGAGCAGGTGGGAAGGCAGTCAGGAATCTGTTGTTTATCCATGCCATACAGGTAAGTGTTGCTCAGGATGCCACAGACTTCCCTGGTACTCATCCCACACTTGCACAGCTGCCCACCGGTGTGGGTGGAGGACCTGTCTCTGGGCATCATCTGACCTCTTGCTGAAGGGTTCAGCAGAAGTGCAAAGCATAGCGAGAGTCCTTGTGCAGTGAAACTTCGCTCTCGAGATCTAGACTGAGATCTGCATAGTTCTGTCCATAAGGATTACAGGTTTCTTATTTGCCTTCCAATTTTTAAAATGGGTTGTCTTCCACAATACAATTTTTACCTTGGGCTTTGTGGGTTGTGTGTTTTTGTTTGTTTTCTTATGTGTGGCTTTTCCCCCCTCTCCCCTTCCAAGTTTATGTGAGTAACTTCTGAAAATATTAGCTGGACCTCAGGTAATCGTTAACATGTCATCCTTTTGCAGTGCAGGCTTAGATTAGGGGTGATTTCCAAGATAAGTAGATGTAAACCCCTTACAAGTACTGTTCACTGCTCAAGGAGGTTTTTCAGCCAGGGGTGGTGTTAGTGGAGCATTAAAGCTTATTTTCTGATAACAGACTCAGGCCTCTCAGCCTCTACAGTCTGTGTTTGAGAGCTGGAACTGTGTGGCGTTGTTGGAATGGAGTCAGTTTATGGCAGAAGGACTGTTCTGAGCAGTGATGGATGAGGTGTGAATTTTCAGGGGTATGAAACCTGTCATGCATCTGATGAGGTGTGTGTTTGGTTTTGTTTTTCTTTCATTTAGCRTAGATAGGTGTTAATCCTATTGTGCTAGCTGTATGCTGCACCATTGCTGTTTCTGATATATCTGAGAGATCTAAAATTACTTTACAATCTGTACTATATTATTAGTTTTTGTTTTTTTCTTCTCCTTGACCAGTCACTGAAGTACAGCTATATCTAGGGAAGTACTTAGCCACTTTTTAGTGCGGCACAGCAACAATTCATTTAATTGAAATATTTCAACAAAAAAAGATATTATTGGGTCCTGTTTCAGTTAAATAACCAAACTCTGATGTTCTTATGCTTCTGATGAAAAACATAYGGGTGGTGTTCTGTGGCAACTTAAGCCAGCTTTAAGTGAAGGCTGCTGCAAGCTGCCATCCTTGGGCTCATGTTGCCATTGGAATTTAGGTAAAACATAATGTGCTGCCTCTGTGACCTTAACCACCCCAAAGTGAACAGAGCCAAAAAAAGCAACTCTTCTTTGATTGAATCAGCACTCTGAACTGGCCCATCTGCCTTGTCGCACAACCGGCAGTGTGGAGGCTGGGAGGTGACAGAATTGCACAGTTGGCAGTGGGACAGTTGGAGAGGGAGACCACAACAGTCCTAATTTAAGTTAGCTTGTGCTTTTGGAGAACTTCAACCTCAGGTGTCCTTATTAGGGCTTGGCCTTGTAAGAAACAACTAGTTGGCGGTAATGAACAGAAGCTTTTTTTAAAAGGCAAGGGCCCCAAGTTAATCTACCATGAGCCCTGTAGAACACTTGATTGCTGTGAAAACTGTTTCCAGCTTGTCCTGTGACTATCCTGAAGTCATCAGGGTTGTGATCTGACCTATTCAGTCACTTGCCATCAGGGACAAAGCTGTTGTCAATGCAGTGTCACATCACTATGGGAAAATATTTCACTGTCCCATAAGATGTTTGGGGCTATTTTTAGGGGCATTGCTTTCAAGTCCCATTTTAAAAAGGAGGTTGAAAATGTATAGGTTTTGTGACTTAAAAAAACTTCTGTGTGCACAGGCATACTTGAATCTTTCAAGGGAGGTGAACTAAAATTTAGCTTTCATTGTCCTCTCAAGCTTTGCTCTCTGAAATTTTTTTAGACCTGTAAAACCAGGCAGTCCTTCCAACATCTAGATGGAAAACTCTTGCCTAGAACAGCTGAGTTCTCAGCCAGCTCCCTGAAAACATAGCTGTAGGTGTGCAATCAAACACATTTGTGAATATGATCTGGAGAAATTTTTGCTTAAATGGTTAATGCTCAGGTGAGTCAGTGGCTTGGGATGTGGCGATGCATCTGGACAGTTTCTGTTCTCTTTAATAAGATGAGGGATGTTTTAAATTGAGCTTTGGCTCACAGAGGGAATGAGGCTGTTAGTAGGAATTAGCCAGTGAATTAATGCAGATACTGTGAAGTATCTGGTCATGACTACTGTCAGAAGTGGAACATTAGAGTAGGTGGAGTATGGATCTGATGTGCAAAGCTGCTTCTTCCTGTGTCAATTAAAAACTATTGTTAGTAGTTTATTTCGGTACCAGAGCAGTGGCAGTTCTAATAACGCCTAGCAGAGATTTGACCTATTTTACACAGATTAGAATAAACATGATCCTTGTGCCAGGGAACTTGAAGTCCAGTTCTAAACCAAGAAACAGATCAGACAGTAAAAGTCTGTGGAGAGGAAAGATCAAGGTAAACCAGGCTCCAATTCAGTACTCTGACCAGTTTGGGGTGTGGGGGAGAAGCTTGCCTTGTTCTTTATTTCCACGAATGGTGCTGGATTTCCCACTGATTACCATATGTTACATTTACTGGCCTGTATAAAATGTATCATATAAGGCACTGAAAATGATTGTGTTTCAGTAAGGAAATACTAGTAATATGAAGGTGGTGGTGGTGAATATTGCTCCATTCAGCTGCTGAAGTTCCACTGCATAAGCAGGCTGGTGATCCTGACACTTTTTAATTAATCTGAGCAAGAAATTCCAGAAATCTGTTTCAAGGCACTCGTGATGGTGATTTAGAGAAATACCCAAACTTCTGAGTAAGTTTTCTTAATTGGGCTTCTAGATTTTTTTGATATTTGCTTACCCTTCTTCTGAAGTATGTCATATTTTATTAGCCTTAAAATCGGTCTTCTCACTGTATATTAAATAAAAAAGACTTGTTTCAAGCTGTATAACTCCAAGGACTGAGGTGAATTTAAAAAATGGTGCTTATTGAATCAAAAAGATATCTGGAAGGTCTTATTTACATTAGTAATGAAGACTGTTAAACATAAGCCAACTATAGCAGAAAGATCTAGTGGAAAAAATTTCCCAAGTGAGGCTTCCCTAGGGAAAGTTTGTTTCTAGTTCAAACAGATTCTCTTGCTGCACTTCCTTGCTTTCAGCTTCTCTGTGAAGGCTGCTGGTAAGAGAGCTGGCTTTGGACCTGCAAGGGTAGTAGGTAGTTCAAAGCCTAGTTCATCACTTGAATATTTTGGAAATTTAAACTGGAGTCGAAATCTAAGGATTGTCAAGTTGTGACTGAATTATGAAGGATTGTCAGCTGCTTCTTTGCTGACAATCCTCTGTCTATAGCAAAGTCCTAAGATAGTTCATTAGCTGGGTCAGCAAGCTATTACTGTAATATGTTTGCTTTCAAGTTAGATGGACTTATACATGCAGACTGCATTTGTTGTCTAGAGGAGCTTCCTCTTTCCTTGTCCTGAAGCAGAAATAACAGGCATGATGTCTTCTTTTCATACAGAAGTGCTTTTTTCGTGTGTTTGTTTAAACTATCCTGTATGTATGATCACATACTGGTGCTGGAGYGTGTCATGCACCACTGAAGTCAGCTGGAAGGTTGCCATGTTGCAGGTGTCTGTCAGTTCTRTGGAAATAATAAGCTTATGAAAGAATCATGTGTGAAGGGGTTCCTTGTTTACCCTGCCTAGCTGAAGAACCCAATTTAAGCATTTGGTTAGGCAGCTAGGCCTAAGGTTAGAGAAATTAAATGTGTAAGAGTGTGTTCATTCGCAAGCTATAAACTTAAGAGCTCTTAGATGGCTGATATTAGGTGGTATGTATATCCCCACAACATCCTCTACTGTGAGCAGGCCAGGTACCCTGTTTATAGGAGTTTGCATCCATAAAACCGGCAATGAGGTGGGAGAAACGGTAGGTCATGGAGAAGGACATCTGAGAAATGCTGCTTCCCCACTGTCTACAAATGTTTGGGAGCTCCCAGTTGCTGTCTTCATGCAGTGACTTCGGGGAAGCTGATACTTCATATCCCTTCGGCTCTTGTGCCTGTAGTCGTTATTGTTCCCATCTCCCTTAGCACAAGAGAACAGTCAACCCTATTTTTGTTTGCTTCCTTGAAATAGAGGGCACAGATTCATACTTCTTCCCATGTTATAAATGTTTAACAACACAAAATGAGATTGAACAAAAAGTAGATAAGGAAAGCCATAAGAAAAAAAAAATGCCGGCTTGTTTTCTCAATGACTGAAATTTAATTAAGTATTTGTAGGACGTGGTGTGTGACCCAGGGAAGCAGGAGCAGTTGATGGATGACCTTGTAATACGTTCTGGATCCCCACAGCTGTATTTAGAAAGAATTGTAGAGTATGAGTAAAAAGAAAAAGTGTATACAAGAGTAGGAGAGAAGAAACAAGAACAGGAAGCAAGAGAAAACAGGAAAAAGAAGATGAAGAAGGCGACTGGGGTTTACAGACAACTAAGAATATGTGCTGATAGGCTGTGAAATGCATGTTTTGAGGCTGAACATGTGAGCAGAGGAGACTGGGGAAAAAGAAAGAAAATGGAAATGAAAGAGGCAGGTTGAGAGGAGAGGTCATTTCRGTTGTTTCTGATTTGTTCAGGCACTAAACCAGCTAAGTCTGTGTCGTTTGTCTAGGCATCCTCATTCAAGAGGGATGAAAAGAGCCGGGTTCTCCAGTTGCTGTGGTGTTGCCTGTGTGCAGTCGCGTGCACGCAGCATGGGGTGCGGCAGGGCAAATTAAAGCAGCAGGAGGCAGGAAGGGGACAGAACCGGAGCTGAGCTCGGGGAGCCCAAATCAGTGTGATCCAGCAGCTCGCAGCCGTGTCCCCAGGGGTCTCTATGATATTCCTGTGAAGGGGAGGATGGCGGGAGGTTGTCATGGGAACGGAAGGCCTGAAAGATTGACTCTGAGTAGCAACAGGCCAGCGAGGCAGCCTAAGTAGGATTTATAGCACATTATAGTGTGAAAAACAGGAGAAAATTACTGTAAAGGCAGGAATTATAGCACAACAGAACATATCAGCTCTGAGATCCATCTTGCTAATTAAAACAGCATACTCTGTGGTGGAGCGCACAATAAGCCTGTTAGCCTAAATGGGAAGATGTTATCGATACTTCATTATGGAGTTTATTGTCTTTAAAGTAACTATGGAGGAGGGGAAGGGATGTGTGGAAACTGACTAACCACTGCTGTTCTTTGTGTGCTCTGTGTACTTAATAAATACGCATTTAGTGTCAAGTCTTCAGTCTCTCAAATATTCTTGTTTCTTAAAATTTTCCATCTGCAAGTCAGTTTGCATATGTTTACGGGGTAAATAAGGAGCCAGAAAAAAAGGTTTGTAGATAGAGGGGCTGGGCTAAGTGAGAGAGCATTTCTTTCTTGTTGAAGTCACTGACCTTGTCACCTGAGTCTTCTAAACTTTTTTTTAAGTGTGCAAAATTAAGGCCTCCTTCTAGAACACTTTTTTCCTCTCAAATCCAGTAACATGTCTGGTGAGACTTGCAGGAGGAAGTGAGGCATTTACCCAATTAAGGGACTGATTCAAGGTTGTGACGTGAATCAATGCCAAGGCTGTAAATTAGCCACAACTCTTTCTGAACATGAATGCAACGTCTGTCTGGTCATTAGCAGAATTCTTCTTATTTCTTAAAATTATTGCATCTCCTGTGTCCTTTTTTCAGCTTTATTGCTATAATAATCAAACAACCACTGCTTGAGCCTTGGCTGCATTAGTCCTAATTGGCTTGATAATTTCTGCGGAATGGCATACATGTAGAAAGACTGAGTGAACACTGCTAGGACTCTGGCAGCTGGTGCAGTCTAATCCATGTAGTAGATCATAATATGCTGTATAGGAGATGAACACCCCTAGGACACTTCTATTCAATGAAGTACTTAATATTCTTGAATATCAGAATACTATTTAAGGGAGGGAGGGGGGAAAAACTGGAGGTCAATTGTTGAAACATCGACTAGTGTTCAAAGTGCTTTCATATTACAAAATCCCAGGCAGTGTGGCTTATGATACTGTCTTTTAAGCATTTTAGCGCAGTACAGTATTGCAGCAATGTTTAAAAATGACCCTAAGAACTCATAGTTTATCAGCTTTGAATCCTTTACTGCGCTGAGCCTGTATCTCATTTCTTGCTCCTTACAGTTTTCTTTACGTCTTTGTGCACAGTGTTTCCCTTGGAGAAAGACTGTGAAAGGATTGACATAGGCAAACTGAGCATCTCTAATGATGGAAGTGACAAAATTGTGGTAGTGACTCACAGGCAAGAAATCTAGCAGGCTATGCAGTCCTAGTGTCCAACAGTCACAGCCCATCTGCTTATTCCCTCTCTGCTGGGAGGAGAGTCTGTGCAGGTAGAGAGCCATTTCTGGGTGGAGATGTGCAATGGGTGGGAAGTTAAAAGCTGGTTGTTCTTCCCTTCATCTCCTCTTTCCAGGTCTGAGGTGCTGTGTGGCTTTTTGAGGCTATTAAGAAGTTTTGGTGGCTCTGCCTCTCCTCCCCAGTGCCTTCCTTACGTAATGCTCCCCAGGCTCCAGATCTGCTTCAAGGAGCAGCATCAACAGTGGGCTTCAGGCTTTTGCCTCAAGAGGTCCCATAGCACTTCAAGCACTGGGTTGCTAATCCTGATTAATTTCCCCTAGTAATTATGATAATATTTATCATTTAACTTAACTGTCTGTGATAGGTACAGTAGGAGTTGTAAAATTTTACAAGAATTTCAAGAGGTCTTGACTATTCCTGCAGGTTGGGTCATTCAGAAATAGGCAGATGTGGTTAAAGATCACTTGAAACATGAAACACATACAAAACATCTGAATCTGAAGTTAAAGCTTGCATTTAAAAAATAGTTCATGGATCGTAATCAAATCCAAGCGAAGTTATAGAGCAAGGTTTATTAATACCTGCCATGTGTGTCCACCACAGCATGCTAAAGGACTGCGAACTGGATAACTAAGTGAAATATGTATGTTCCCTCTTGTTACTGATTTCAAGATTTCTTTTGAAGCTACTAGCAGGTTTTAATTTCATCCTTGAGATGCTGTTTCTTTTGCCAGCTGCAGAAGTAGAAATGCATTCCCTAATGAAGTTTGAAGTGCACTTGATCATTGTTTAAACAATTGCAGCTTGTGGCTCCTGAGGAACATTCTGTGTAAACCTTCATAACCACGTGGATTTTTCTACCTGTGATTTCTGCCAATAATGCAACAGTAAGCTTTCTATCCCCATCTGCTTTCTCTAATGGCATATTTTTCTTAACTTGAAGCTCACATGTGATCTAAAAATACTCCACTGTATGAAGCCAGTCTGAAATCTTGGGAGCTGTGTTTGCTTGGGCAGACCTTGTGTACTGAGCAAGGGTGTGCTTTCTTATGCTACTACTCAGACAAAAAGCTTTCCGTAGAGAACCGTTGTTCCAGCAGGGTGATCTCGGCACTGGTGTCTGAGTTGGGAGGACTGTCCTTCCAGATGTACCACTTCAAGGGCCAGAAGGAAAAGAAATCATACTGTGTTGCTAGGTTCAAGGAGGTAGAATAGCAGCCAGCGAATGAAAATGGGAAAGCAGAAACTAGCTGTTGAACTTMAGTATTCTAATACTAGATGAACCCCTTGAGGCATCTGATAAGTCAGTGTTTCTCTAACTTTAAAAAAATCAAAGAACCATCAAACACTTTAGGAGGAGGGAAAAAATCCAGAATGAGTAAGTTCTTCTATTGCACTCTTCAGTGCTTGGGAGGTAGAGAGAGCAGTAAGGTGAGTGGTAGGCCTGTATAGAAACAAGTCTGTATACAGCATCATAACCTTAATATTTGTAACTGATTTCCCCCCCCCCATGATAAAACATGGATGGGAAGGGTGCAGTAACTTTTCTGGATCCCTTTCTGATACCTTATGATCTGAGAACAAGTAGTGATCCACATGCCGAGTGACATTAGTATGTGGCAAGTCACTTCATGTGAGAATAAAGATACTTGATTTTTTGCATGGACTTAAAAAATTTTTAAGTACTGAACAATTAATAAAGTAGACAATTTGGAACGTTAAATCATTAGGCAGCGTTCAGATCTTTTTGGCAGCAGTGCTGGGTTAAACACTTCCATGTCTGGCTATTGCTTTTGCCTGGAGGGCATCAACTCTATTGTACAAGTTCATGATGTTCAAGGAATTGATCCAGCTGAAGAGCAGCTTACCCGATAAAACAGTTTTGTGGTCTGGTTCATTCCAAGTAGTTGTCAGTGCAATAGAGACAACAGCATGGGGCAGGAATGCAAACCCTGAACTCGGATGGGAGTGGGGAGCAGGTGCGTTATGCTCCCACTGTTCACAGGGGCTGAGGTGATGGCCCTCTTGCTGGGAGAGCCTGACTGAACAGTTCTCTTTCCATCAGTGTTTTTGCTGTGTGGATGAAATAATTTTCCATTTAGGAATTGATTAATCCAGAAGTAGATTGATAAAACATGGATAAAGCAAACAAGTGGAGTAACTAAATCCTAACTTTCTTAATCTGATTTTCTTGAAGTCTTTCTTTCTGAGTGGTTCTTGCTGTCTGGTATAGTTTCTGTAGGTACTTGACAGTTTGATTCATTGCCTTTAATGAGTTCTCCATGGTATAGCGCAGAGGAGAGACCTCAGGACTTCTCCTGAAGGAGATTCTGTTGTCAGGACAATCAAATTAACAACCTGCAGCCCATGCTGTCTGCTTCACAGTCAGGCAGCAGCTCATAAAAGCATATACAACAGTAGCAGAAATTGTAAAAATGACACAGCCTCTTAGTGAGTCACCAAACCCACTGCACAGGCTTTGCCTGCTTAGTAGTTTTTCCAAGAGGCATTAAAGCTCACCAAAGTCCTCTGTCTCAAAGTGCTTTGGCTATGACTTTTCCCTGTGTTCTTGGGTGGACCTTTTGCAACTATTTCTGGAGGACTCTCTGTTTGTTTGTTTCTAGTAAATTCAGATCAGAGCATGACCCCTGTCTGGGAAGGGCAGGCAGGTTCTGCTGAAAAGAATATTTTCTTGGTCTGTTACAATAAACAAGTAGCCAAATACATGTGTTTGTGCATGTGTCTATCTTCTATGTATGAAGAAGTATCTTTTGACCTTCTTGTTACTTTTCTCCCCCTCTACTCTCTTTCTCAACTGGTCCCCAGCTCTTCACTGTTTTGTTCTTTCTCCCTGTGTTTATTGCTCTGTCTGCTGCTTCTCCCTCTCTGAGAACAAGGCTGTTCCAAAGCTGATACACTAGACTGGCCCTGCTAACTACCTGCTGCAGCCAGCCCAAAGCAGTCCTGCTGTTACTGAGTGGTACCATTTGGATAAATTCATTTGTGTTCCATTGATACTCATCTTGTGGGAAAGTACGTAATTGCAATGACCTGGGACTGCACTGTAGCATGAGGTGAATGGTGTTTCATTACCCATTTCTTGTACTTTTAATTTCAGCTAATGAAGGCTTCAATGGAGTAGTTGAAAGTGGGGGTGGTGTGATTCAAAATGAAGTATGTTTCCTTATTTTATTTTGCTATGAGTACCTTGCACATGTGTTTTGGGGAGTAAAAGGGAGAAGAAAGGTGCTGTGTTTCCAGACTTAAAGATTTCTACCCTGAGAACTTGAACACTTTCTGACTAGCATCCTTGCTGTCTTAGGGACTTCTTTGAGCAGAGGCATTGTTAAGTATATAGGTTTGGAACATTCATTAGCTTCTGGTGATGTGAATGCCAATGTGAAGGAGAAACAGGAACAGCTGGAACAATGTAGTTAAAATTATAAAATTCTTCCAAGTCAAATCTCCTTCTGTACCGTTCAATAAATAACATAAAGGCTAGTCTCTCCCTTGGCGAAGCTTATGGGATGGTAAGAAGAAAGCCCCTTGGAGAGGCTATGGATCTTCTCTTCTGTGCAAAAGCAGGGAGATCTGTATAGCAAATAACCTTCCCTGTTAGATTCTAGATTCGCACTAACTGGGTGTGAGGATGCTCTTCAAAATGCGACCCTGACTCTATGCATTTAGTGTGTATGTAACATGAGCAAACTGACATCAGGTATTTAAAATGGTGCCCTTATCTGTTCTCTTTGATATTCCCAAAGTAGGTACATCAGGCTTGTGCTTAGTTAAACTCATCTTGTTCCCCTAAAATACCATAATTCCAGTAAGGTCAGGTCTGAGCTGTTCAGTGTAATACAGAGATGCTCCATGAAGGGAGCACTGGACTGCCTTCCCTTTAAAAAGTGGTGATGTCATTATATTATTTATGTACATGTATTGTCTGTCCAGTACAGTGTCAAGCTTGAAATCAGTTAGTTGAAATCGCAGTTAGAAAATGCAGAAGTCCCAGTCTCATTAAAGCTGTTTTGTGCAGGTTTCATGATACATGTCTGAAGAAAATTGAGTCTATTAAGTTATGTCTTTGAGGAAAATAAATGAAAAATATTCTGTACTATACTACTTAGACTGTTGAGTTAGAATTGCTGCTTTTTAGGTTTTTAGAGGATCCATTCATACAAAAAGGTCAGCTTGGTTCATAAACCAAGGGCTAAGAAAACAAGTGAACAGAACCAAGCAGGCTTGCAAATCTACCACAGTTTCTTGCTACCTCTTGTGAGGAGATCTAAATGCTGTTTACTAGAATGAGCACAGTTGCTTTCATACTTAATATGGCTAATGTTGTTCTAGTGAATGCCCCTGAAAGCAGAAATAACGCTGCCAACTGTTCAGAGCAGTACCCTCTTTCCAGCAGTGCTGATGTCTGGAGTACTTTGCCTTCCTTGTAAACTGTACTGGAAGTGGTGAACTGTAAATCTGGCACTGGTCTGTATCACCAAGAGAGAGAAAAGAGCAATAATTGCTATATATGAGTGTATATTTATCTCTGGAGTACCTAAATGAATTGTTTTGCTGTAGCCCATGACACATTCTCTTTTGACATCTCTCAGGTTAATTTGGGAATGAAACTAAATGGGAATCTGCCCCACCTGGCTCATTGTTTCGATTTTGATACAAGATTGTAGATAGCAACTTGTGTTAATGATTGATTTCATAAAATGCTGAGTTGCTCTTGCACTCCTCTGGAAGGTTAGATGAGAGCTCCATGCATGGAAAAAAGAATTTGAGACTGCTTTGGAGATGGAATAAATACAAACCAGAAGCATCAGCAAGCACCAAACCTGTTTCACTGGCAACCTGCAGGTATTCAGCAGAATGTAATTTGCCTATCAGATAGGCTTAATTTATTCATTGTGTGGTACATAGTGATTAGGATGCTGCTTATTTGCCTGCATGGTGACACGTACCTACTCAGTAAGAACACTCAGAAGGGCCAAATCCTGTTGTCACTTTCACCAGTGTAAAACAAGAGTAACTTTGAATTTACCAGTTGTACTCCAAATGTACAGGGATGTTAAGTGACTTTGAAAGCTGGCCAACTGTAGGAATGCTTTCCTTCCGTCAGGAAGATGGGCTGTGTGTCCTCTAAGTTCTGCCATCTCCAGTCACTGTGATTAAACTGTATTTTACCTCATCGCATCAGATTAATATGCTTGATGCCCTGAGCACTGACAGAGTGAAACTGATATGATGGGGCTTGCTGATGTATAGCATTTGACAGACATATAGGTGGCACCTTTCTTATCATATATAAAGCACCCCGCAATACTCAGTTTAGTGTTGTAGGGAGGTATTGTGCAGTGAAGGGTGTGTGGGTGGTGTTTTGGGTTTTGCGGTTTTTGAACTGCAGTAGCTGAATTGATACTGGTGGAGTCATAGAAGCCCTCCAATTCCATCACTCCGACTGCTGAGTTTAGCCATAAGCTTCTCTTCAAGGGTAGAGGTGTGTGTGTGTGGGGGGGGGGGGGTTGTTTTTTAAGTAGCTCTCAAGCAGCCTGATTTCAGTGACTTCAGTGAGACCAACTCTGAGCTATCACTGAGTACAGTTGTAATTCTCCCCTCAATTCTTTATCAACGTTTGAGAGAAGGTGGGAGGAAGTCCCCAAATCTCTGTACTCATTGTGTACTTACTTGTTCTCCCTGCGGAATAGGGCAGTTTGCTGAGAATGGAGCAAAAACAGAATAAGGATCTTAAAATTCTGATACTGGCCATATGTAATTACATAACTAGTACATAATTGCATATTAATGTTAAGTATTCATCATTGAGATGTCATATCTCTGTAAGATTCCTGGATAATTATTCTTAAAGTATCTGAGCAGATGAAAGATTAATTTCTATCTGCCTCTTGTATTTTGTATGCTTTCTGATCAGGCAGTAACTTAGGTGTCTACTGTTGGCAATTGGATTGTACTTAGTAAAGCACACCATTGCTGTAGTGTTTTCTGGCTATCAGGTATCACAGTCTGCTCAAAGAAGCTGCATTACTGATTCCTTACTGATACTGTATTGCTGGTCTCTGTTTCAAAGAACAGCAAAGCCAAGTGAAATGGGCAGTTCAAAAGATACTGGGGATGTAAGTAGGAAGCAGTAGCATTTTTACTGGCACGAGCAGATGTTTAGAAGCGTAGATAAGAAAGTAAGGCTGGGCTTTGCCTTGGCAGCCTTAGTAGAAGGACTTAGGAATTCAGGAGCTGCTATTCCTGAATTGCTTGCTGTAATTTTCAAAAGTGAGATTGTATGAAAGAAATCATGACATTGGTGGGCAGAACTTGTCACTTGACTGTGTGCGTTTTGTGAATGAGCAGAAGCTTTCTGTTTCCATTCATGTTAATTCAATATCTATGGCTAATATGGAGTTTAAAGAAGCAATCTGTCTTTGTCCTGCTGTATGGTCATAGTATATGTGGAGTCTTGGGCAGAATATTTTGTGCCTCATCAGTATTTAGTGGTTGTGCAACACACGAGTTGACTTTATTTTTTTTCCTCCCACATTTTCTCACAGTAGGTAGCTTTCTTGCCCTGTGAGGGGGCAGCTCCTTTTAGCTGCTGCTGCTTGGGAATTCACTAAGGTCTTGGCATTCACACTCTGATGCTAGAGAGCAAGAGGAAAAGACTGGGAAAGTGCCCAATCACCAAGACCTTTTGAATCAGACTATATTTTCTGAGCAGCTGTTGATGGAGTGCCTGTGAGATGATTATTGTTTGCAGAAGTTTTATTGATCTTGGCTTTGAAGCCTAGAAATCTGTTTACAGAAGCCTATAAAAATGAGTGGCTACTTCTTTTACTGAAGGTTAACGCTCTGTGTTTAATTGAATTGAAATGGCTTTTTGTTATCTAAATGTCAGTGTTAATGAATTTTCAAGCAATTCTAGATTCTCCTAGTTGGATAAAAACATATAGATAGAAAGCAATATGGTAAGAGTGGTTGCTAACCACTTCTTTGGAGAAAAGAATCATTGTTGCCTTTGCTGGCACAGTTAGCCACATAAGAAACTCTTTTTAGGTTTCAAGTCTGTTTTTTTTCCACTTCATATTATTTGGATCTGTGTTTCTTGGGAAATGATGGAAGGAAAGGAATGCAGTAGGCCAAAARTGAGGCCTTTGGAATAGCAGAACATTTGGTCTGCTTTCCTGTTTTGGACAACAAGCCTAGTAGAAGATGTTTGTCTGGTTGCATGCCAGCTCCTCTAGCAAACTACTGATGAAAGGAAGATCCTACTGTAGTGAAATTGGAAGACTCCCC